>NC_056751.1:37675825-37913325 GCF_019279795.1 Protopterus annectens | reverse complement strand
TTAGATGATAGAGCTGCTTTATGGATTCATGTCAATTTATTGAAGATAATTTCAGTGAATCTCAACCCTCCCAATGATTTTGCTGAAAACTGTATTCTCTGACCGTAAAACAATGCTTTTTTGAAAGGAGGCAAGCCTTCTGAACCCCCTCATATGTAGGAATCCCAGCATACCCCTACCTCATACTGATTCCATCGACAAGTATCAGCGGGAAAGGGCAAAGCCATTTTGCTTAATGTAAGTGTTCACCAAAACCCTTTCAGAAATTTAGGAGTCATAGTAATTAACTTTGCAGAGTTGTCACATCTTTGTTCATTTTCTGAGTCCATATTTCAGATGTATGTCCAAATTGCGTCCGTAGAGCAATTCCTGTTTTTGATTGTTTTTTCACTCATTTCCTCACAGTTGTGTTTTAGACAAATTATCCCCCAAGTCATTCTCTTGCAGAAACAAGTTCTGATACAAGGACAGACAAAGTCATATTGTAAATCTTGGATATTTTATGTTTGAAGACCTACACTTTGAGTTTTTCCCTTTCAGACTTGGCTGTGAGACAATAAACCAGTCACTGGTATGTACGTAGGCACACGTAGTGATGCTATTATTCCTTTATTCTTTCTGCATTACTGTTCCTCAGTACAATTTTTCTTGAGGGGTTACTGATAAAGTGGTTTAACATTCACTTTCCACATAGAAAATGTGATTAGTCCATTGCCTCTTCCCTTTATCCTCCTTCTGTTCCTTTAACATATCCAGGCCTCTGACGAGACCTAAGTCACTGTTGGCATGGGTGGATGATCTGACTCCATGTCTGATGCTCCACCAATGAACCAGTAATCAAGGAGCCTCAATCCTCATCACTGGCAACAGTGGGGCATGTTCACTGGGATGATGACAAGTACACACACAGTATTAGCAGATGCAGATCTCTACATCAAGTGCAATTTCCCGTAAGAACACACACAGACCACAGTCAGTCTGGGCTGTTTTTTCACTCTTTCTCCAGAGCCCCAATAAGACTCCCCATTGGCACAGCTGTAGAATTGAGATCTCAGCTAAGCGGCCAAGCCAAGACCTCCAGTAGCCTCATTGTCCAACCAGTGCTTTCATGTCCCTGCCCAAGTAGTTGACATACACACTCTTGGAGATTTGTTTTACACATACACACACACCTGGGAAGGGCTGGCACAGGTTTACTAGCTATGCCCCCTTCTGCCCAGACTATAAGGTAGTTATTACTGCCACCAGCCACCTCTTTATCAGCTACTTTAAGGCCCTTAACAAAGGGTGTCCAGTCCTACTGTGTAATGTTACTATCAGTACAAATGGTAGTTTGACCAAGAGCAAGGCCATTAAGAGTGGCCTATACAACCAAAGAAATATGCAGGTACTCTCAGAACTTAAATATTTCTAGACAGACCAGCCACAATGAAACGTTTAAGTATATTTAATAATAAATAATAAAAGAACAAGACAGTACTAAATATGCATTTACAGTAACATCAGAGTTCAAAATCACAGGAAAAAGAACATTGCAGGACAGTCTCAAATAAATAAAGAAAAATATCTAAGCTAAGCTTTGCTATATTCCTTACTATATCTAAGAGAATTACTATAACCTAGTTGTTGCTGTTGTGTCTTTCGGCTTTTCCCGGTTAGGGGTCGCCACAGCTGAACTCCAGTCCGCTAATGATTGGCAGTAGATTTTTACATGCCGAGTTGCCGGCCCTGACGCACAAACTTCAACGAAGGTACGCCCATTCATGCATGTCTCCACACAAAGACGCTGTAGCTGAGAATCGAACAGGACTACGTCTTACTGTGAGGCGACAGCGCTACCGCAGCATAACCTAGTACACTTAATTAGAGCAGCTGGCAGATGTGGTGAATAGATCCTCTAGCTGATGTCAGGTACAAGACAGAATACAGAATGCAGTCTCTCCTCTCTCTCAGACTTCTTAAATTAATATCTCAAATATTACTGCTGGGATAGCCTGCAAAATGACATAATTTCCTGTCATCTGACTCTATCCCAGGTAAACCCCCTGCTGCTGAAAGCTAGCAGTATTTAGCATTTGTCTGTAAAAAATACATACATAAGGGCTTTCCCCAGATCTTTGCAGATCCTAGAAGTCATAAAACACTTCCAAGACAATACAGAAAACTTCTGTAGTACAGACATTGTCTCCTGTTGCACTGAAACTGAAAGATAACATCTTTTTATTGTGTGGCCATAAAGTAATTTAATTTCAGCTTCTTATTCCAGTTCCCACTGTTAAAATATATACAGCTAAACAGTTACAATAGTGCAGGTACATTTCTGTTCTATTCCAGTAAGGCATGCTGTTGTTACAGTTTAAGTAGTCTGCAAAAACCTTTTCAACACGCACTTTTGTACATTCAGTTTGATATACACCTGACATATACAGTTGTAATACATTTGTAATACAATCATCTTGTATGACTCATGTTGATATTCACAAATGACACATAACCATTTACAAAATTCCAGACAGCTGTGCTGGCAGTACCTCCATTGTCACACCATGCTGTTAGGGTGACTTCCTCCTTTTTTGAAAAAGTTTACCAAAATGTTGTTGTGCTTCAGTAATTGCTTATACAGTCTTGTAACACAATATCTTATCACTCACAGTTGATGTCATTTGCTTTGAAGCTTCTGGTTTCATCTTTTCACAGTGTGTTTGACAGGAACTTGAAAATTAGATTGCCATATCCTCTGCTTGGCAGATGAGTAGTTTACAGATGGTAGAAGTGGAGGACATTTCTGTTTACTTGTTTGTTCGGCAAGTCTGCTTCATTTGCTGTATTTGTTAGAAAGAAGTGTGGGCTTAAGGGAACAGGTGCACAGTTGGGTTTTTTTTTTTTTTGACATTTTAGTGACTTTCCAACCATAGAATACAAGAAACCTTGAGCAATAATAGAGACATATGCAGAAAGTTTAGTAAATTAAAAGCATTTAACACAGCAGTTGTGCATTGGTGAGGTGCTAAATGCATATTTAATGATTTGTCTATAAATGTGTTTGTTTGTTTATGTTAATTTACTGGGGTAGTGCACTGATTTCAATGGACCATTTGCAAGTACAGCCTTTGTGAAAAGGATTACATAAGAAATGAACAAAACATGTATGTCCTTCTATTCTGATGTTGCAGTATTCATAGCAGTAGGGAGTTGCTGCTTGCAGCACCACCGTCTGGACAGTATACCAAAGTCTTAGTCCAGGGGGGTATGTGTGACGTTGGTTACCAGGACCATAAACCGACGTTAGGTATAAAAGTGACGTCTGCACATACCCTCATCAGAGTTTTTCTGCCACAGTGATCATCGGATTCCCATTTGCCAGTTCCACTTCTGCATCACGTTTCTTCAGACGACCGCATTCCAGATCGTTAAAGACCAGACCGTTTTTGACCTTTACAGATAAGTGCCCAGTGGGGTTTTCTTACTTATTTTGCTTACTGTTTAGACTTATATGTCAGCTAGGAAAGGGAAATGTACTTGTGGGAGACAAATTCTTCACAAGGGCACACATGATAAGTGTGTACTTTGTCTAGGCGAGGCCCACGACCATACATCCTGTTCAATCTGTAAGTCGTTTGTCCCCAAGTCCCTACGTAGCCACTTAGTGGCTTTAAATCTTTATCTTGAGAACCATCGACTTAGATGCTTGGCGTTGGGCATGGAGGGAGAAGTAGGCCCTTCCTACGAGCCGCCTTGGAAGAAGGTGAAAAAAGTTAGGCCCAAATCCCAGGTGCACCTCAGGTGTCCGAACAGGCTCTAGAGGTGATTGAAGACCCAGAGTCCGTTTAGACGATGGTTACCAAAGCAGGCCTTGGAACCTTAATGGTAGCCGGGGTGCGGGATACCGAAGGTACGTCCGCTGAGGTAATTCAGCCATCAGAGTCTGATGGCGGAGGGGAACCATGGCTCGTGTTCTCAGAAGCTCCTTCTCTTCCTATTCATGCTAGGCTGAAGTCTGCTTCTCTTCTGACTGCTCCTACAATCCCCTTGAAAAGAAAACAGAAATCTAAGCAGTCTGAACCACCACAGATGCCTGGCTGGGAATTCTTCTCTGTCTGTTTAAGGCTTTTCAGGCATTACAATCACAGCAACTTCCTCCTACTCTCACTCCTCAACCAATTCATGTGTCTAAGGAAGGATACTCATCTTTTGAGGAGTCCTTCTCCTATGAAACACAAATTGAATACCCCAAGGAATTCATTACTCCAGAAGAGGAGGACTCCATTCCTCCTGAATTCCCAGGAGAAGAATTCAGCTTTGGGGATACTGTCTCCTTCACGAGGGAACATTTTAAGTGGCAGGCCTCTGAGGTTTCAGAATCTAAGAAAAGGTACTTTGACCTTTTGCAAATGGAACAGTCATGCCCCTCAGCTGTGCCTCCCTTACTGCCTGCTTTTCAGGATGCCTTCCTAGCTGCTTCCCAGTCCCCTGACTCCCAACCCCCAGCAGCTAAACACCCTGTTAGTTTTTACAGGGTCTCCCAAGACGCACAGTTTCTCTACAAGAACCCTCCTGCAGACCCAGCTGTTCTAGCTGTTTCTGTAGATAAGACTTTCAGACAGTTACCTTCTACTGCTCTTTATCCAACTGATAAAGACAGTAAATTTATGGACAGGACAGGTAAAAAGGTATATACATCCTCCACTCTGGCCATTAGGGCCCTGAACTACCAATACCACATGGTAAGGTATGTACTTGACACCATTTCAAAAGCTTTCACCCTTCTGTCTGAGGTTCAGGATTCAGCAAGCAAAACTGGGCTACAATGCTTTAAACCACAATACTATTCAGAAAACTCTAAGCACTTGGAAAAAGCCCATGAAGACCTCTGGTCCTGGATGCAATAAAAATATATTCCAAGGCGGCTCGCTGGAAGGGCCTACTCCTCCCTCCATGCCTAACGCCAAACATGGTAAAAAATAAAACTCTTAAAAATACCCCTTTGGGTCACAGTACATACACATTAACGCTTTAACAGAATAATGAACAGCGTTTTTGTCTCCCCAATAGACTTCTTCAGATGGAAAGGATCTCTGTATATATACTGATTACTTAATTAGAAAGACAATTTCATTGGCAGGGCATTAAATATCCACCAATCTGAAGTTGTTAATCTTCTTCCTATTCATCACTGATGGGTTCGGTTACGAGCCCTCGGAACCGAGTCAGCCTTATACCAAGCTTCAGAATATACGTTGCGAGGAAAAAACTACCCAATACAAAATAATACTGTGCTATCTTCTCTCGTAACAGATGAGGAAACACAGTATTAGACGACCACTGGAACGTTTATTGAAACATAGATACAAGAATCTGTTTGATACAAAATGTCGAATGAGTTAAGCGCTTTCACCTATAAAACATAGGCTTCTTCAGAACTCATTCAGAGAATAGATGCGCCATTTTAAATAAACTTTTTGGCGCCAATCTAATCTACCAAAACATTCAATATTTAAAGTGCCACTGTGCTTTAAAAATAACAGTAAAATGCATCAAGCTGAGCTTCTGTATCTCATCCTAATACAGACCGTATGCAGTGAACTCTATATACATACTTCATATAGTTCAATTAATATATACTAATTGCATCATACATACTTCATTTGATATATTTCCTAAAAAATTAGTTTTACCCAAATATAACCCCTAAATATTAATTTATTAATAAAGTGGATGGATAAACCAAAAAATTAGTACCTAGGTTTTACAATATATGTTGACTGTAATAATTGCAAACATGTATTAAAACTAAATATAAGAATTACTAATATAAAAATTACTAATATAAAAATATAAAAGTATTATAGGGAAAAAATGTGCAAACATTCATAAATTAGGTCTCCTCCTGTTCAATCAAAAAACTGTTGTAAAAATTTTTTTATGTATAACCTAAAAAAACCACTAAATAGACCGTACTTAATTTTATATAAATAATGTATATGTACAAACTGTAATTAATAAATATGTTTTTTTGTGTATAAAAAAATATGAAGTTAATGTAAGAAAACACTTGGTTTCTTTGGGAACTTTATTAAGATGCTTGTTCTGATCACTAAAAAACGTGTCTATTGTCTAGTCAACAAAGGTTTGATAGCAAAGGTGTCGTTTAGCCCTGGTAATGTGGCAGCGTCAGTATATAGCTGCCACCAAATCTCTTTATAGCTTAATGTTTCCTTAATGTTGCCCCCCTTATAATCAGATGTAATGTGTTCAATGATGGCAAATTTAAATCTATGTTGGTCACCATTACTTTCAACGTGCCTATAGAAAGCATTATTACAATCTTTCTTTTTAATACAATATGAATGATCGTATATTCTTTTTTTGAAAGCCCTCTCAGTTTTCCCAACGTAGTATGCTGGGCACATTACACATTTAGCTAGGTATACCACATTTTTCGTGTTACAATTCCCCTTCACAAATCTAATGGTTGTCTTATTACTATTACCTAATACTGTTTCCTTTTGACACATAATAAATTTACATTGGCTACAATTACCACATTTTTTAGTAAATGTGGATGTTTCACTTCCTCCACACATAAAATTAGTACTATTACCAGATTCTAGAATTCTTTTCAGATTGTGTGACATTTTGTAAACAATATAAGGTTTGTCTCCTAAAATACGTGATAACTCAGGATTTACCATAAAAATCCCCCAATGTTTGGTCAAGATCTCCTTCACTATGTTAACAAAAGGTGTATATGGCAAAATGCAAGCCATTTTATATTTGCTTGTAAGGTTGTTATCAATCTCATTTTCCATCGGAAGACTAACTCCTAATATAGGATAATATTTAGATTCTCTCTGAGAAATCACATACTGCTTAATATCTTGTAACATTGATTTGTTATATTTCCTCTCAATAAACATTTTAGTTATATGTTCGACCTCTAAAATCATGTCTTCATACCTAGATGTCATTCTGGCCGCTCTAATGAGTTGCCCCTTAAATATGTTGCGTAACATCTTCCTAGGGTGATAGCTATCGTATTGTAAATAATCGTTTGAGAATGTGTTCTTTCTGTATATATTGGATTTAAAACCTTTTTCATCATTTGAAACAATAGTATCTAAATATGGTAAACCATCCTTGCTGATGTCGTAAGTGAATTTCAAGAAATCACTACTATTGTTAATAAATACCATGAAGCTGTTTAGTTCATCCATACTTCCTTTCCATAGGATATAAATGTCATCCAAAAATCTACTGTAGTGGGAGATATGTGAAATGTATTCGCTCTTAAATAACATTTCTTCCTCCCAATACAACATCACAAGGTTTGCGTATATAGGTGCACTGGCAGAGCCCATTGCCACCCCCTTGCTTTGTTTGAAAAATTCTCCTTCGAACGATATAAAATTGTTCTCCAGTACTAAGGACATACAGTCCATAATGAGACATATCTTGTCCCAATCAAAATTAGTGTGTTTACGAATACTTTCACAAAACATCTGTAAACCTTGTACACTGGGTATACAGGAGAATAAATCAATAACATCTATAGTCACACACAACAGATTACTGGTATCAGTAGTTATAGGGAATTTTCTTAAAAAGTCCCAGGAATCTTTTAAAAGGTGTGGAATATTTTTATATACTTCTTTTAACCAAACATCTACTAATTTGCCTAAAGGAAAAGTTTTTGCCTTTGTACCTGACACTATGGGCCTAAATGGAGGGTTGACTGCGTCCTTATGTATTTTAGGAATGCCCACCAATGTCGCCATTTTAGGGTGGGATACTTTCAAATAATTGTATATATCGTTGTTAATTCTATTGTCAATCCAAAATTCTTCCAAATAAGAACTTATCCTCTGATAGGCAATGTTGATTTCATTCAAAGAAATCGTAGTGTAATTGCCTGTGTCAGTGAGAATTGCATGGATTTTGGACATATATTCCATTTGATCATAAATGACGATCCCCCCTCCCTTGTCAGGCTTCATGATACGTATGTTATTGTTTTTTCTCAAATTATATAACTCTGTTCTCTCTTCCTTAGACAAGTTGTCCCTATTTTTAGTGTTCTTCACTGTGTCGGCCAGTTTATAAAGATCTCTTAGTACCTGTTTCTCAAAGAGCTCAACCACAGGGTTCATGTGTGGAACAAAAGTACTTTTGGGTTTTAACAAAGTGGCATCACCTTCAGTGGTTAATTGGTTTTTAATTTTATTCTGAAACATGATAGATAAATTCAATTTGCGTGTAAAAAGTTTAGTTTCTATAAGATGGTCAACTAAACCATATTTAGGAGTAGGGATGAATTTCATACCTCTAGATAATAACTTGTGATGAGCATCATCAACTTTGAAATTAGTGAAATTGTAAATTTTAAACTCCCCAAACTCATTGGTGCCATTTGTACTCTTTAAAGTCTCTGTTTCCATTTCTTCATTCCTACAATTGTTGTTGTCAATTGTTAATACCATTGGTTCCCCCTGTAGTGCACTGGTTGTGAATACTGACGACTGTTGTAATTCGTCCCCTTGAAACCAGCTCCCTTCCAATACTGGGGGTTCCAATTCCTCTGAAAATTTTGCTTGTGTCCCTCCTGATTATCATATTGTTCTAAATTCACTTCTTCATAATGTTCTACCCTGGCCACACTGTTCCCCTCTTCTCTGAAAAACTGGTCCCCATAAACAAGAGGCCTGTTTGTCTTATTGCCCTTTTCAATGTTCCATCTGTATACCCTTTGATCCTTATATTGTGCTATATCTCTATTTATTTTTTTGCATTTTCTTTCATGTGTCAGTTTAGATTTCTTTTCCACAATTGTGAATTGTTTGCGGTATAAGTTATTCCATTCCTCAAATAGTAAGTCACCTTCTATCTCTGCATTTAGCTTCTCTACCTCATTAATAAGTTGAGATAATAATTCATCGTTGTACTTAATAAGCATCCTCATAAATTTAAATCCACACTCATCAAAAAAATCATTAAAATCTTTCTTAATAGTTTCATTAATATCAATTCCTAATGGTACCTTAAAAAAACGTAGACCCATTGGGACTACCTTTAAAACTAAACATTTGTGTAAATAAGCATTTTCGATTTTTAAATTATCCAGTTTGCACATTGTATCACCCATCTTATAGATTTTGTCCTTTAAAGCTAAATTGTTAACGCTTTTGTTAGTGGGGAACCCATCCTTCCCCTTGTTAAAATTGTCAAAATTACAGTCACTAGTTAAAAAATTGTTCAAATTGTAATTGTTACTATTATCATCTTTAGTCTTGTAATACGTACAAGTTTTAGATTCAGTACCTTTGTTAGCCCTAGAAGCACCCACTGAATGAGCGTAGGTCTTAACAGGCTTAACACGCTTGTGTTTAGTCCCGGTTCGCAACATAAGTTCTTCATCCTCCTCAAAATCGTAAATAGAAAAGTCAAAAGTGAAGCCCGTAGAATCCATTTTACTGTTTTCTGTAATGTGTTTCGCACACTGACCAGCTGGTAAATCAATGTCGGCACTGTCCCCTGATGCGTTTTTGTGTTTGTACGATATCTTTCCTTCGGAACCACTTCCTGGTGTAGAATTGTGCCGGCTAGTTGAGCCGTTGATAGATTTCCTTTTGTTTGCCGCTTCACATTCACCAAGCTGTGCCTCAAGACTAGCTTGGATGCTACTGTTGCTCTTAAGCGTACAGTCGTCCTGCTTGCCAACACTGCTAGGACCCGATTTGACCGTGTCCTTAAAATTAAGACCTGCATACTCCTTTATGCCTTTACTGGTATTTTTACTCTGGTTGTAAACAAGATTGGAGTCACGAACAAAATCGGAACCCAGACTCTTTAAATCACGCTCCACTTTGAGCATAAAGGAGGTTAGCGTGTTCGCTAATTGTTTCACTTCACCTCTGATCTCCGCCAACTCCCCTTCCCGGGTACCACCGTTGGATCTACTGGGTGTCACGTCCTAAACTGTGGTCGGCAACACTGTTTCCCCCTCCATGACAACTGCAGAATATACGTTGCGAGGAAAAAACTACCCAATACAAAATAATACTGTGCTATCTTCTCTCGTAACAGATGAGGAAACACAGTATTAGACGACCACTGGAACGTTTATTGAAACATAGATACAAGAATCTGTTTGATACAAAATGTCGAATGAGTTAAGCGCTTTCACCTATAAAACATAGGCTTCTTCAGAACTCATTCAGAGAATAGATGCGCCATTTTAAATAAACTTTTTGGCGCCAATCTAATCTACCAAAACATTCAATATTTAAAGTGCCACTGTGCTTTAAAAATAACAGTAAAATGCATCAAGCTGAGCTTCTGTATCTCATCCTAATACAGACCGTATGCAGTGAACTCTATATACATACTTCATATAGTTCAATTAATATATACTAATTGCATCATACATACTTCATTTACGATATATTTCCTAAAAAATTAGTTTTACCCAAATATAACCCCTAAATATTAATTTATTAATAAAGTGGATGGATAAACCAAAAAATTAGTACCTAGGTTTTACAATATATGTTGACTGTAATAATTGCAAACATGTATTAAAACTAAATATAAGAATTACTAATATAAAAATTACTAATATAAAAATATAAAAGTATTATAGGGAAAAAATGTGCAAACATTCATAAATTAGGTCTCCTCCTGTTCAATCAAAAAACTGTTGTAAAAATTTATTTACCGAGTCGGCCTTATACCAAGCTTGCGTGCACCAAAAACTCTTGAGCTAAGCTGCTACCCAAAATGTCCTTTGTTCAGTTACCCCAGATCTCGTTTGCCGCACAGCCATATAGCAATGTTTCACCGAGCTCTCCAGCTAAGTGATTTTTCTGATACATTTACACGTTTTTGTAAAAGTTTTTTCCTGTTTATAGTCTGTTCTTACTATCTATATTGTTTCAGCTCTACCCACAGGTATCTCTTTCTTAACATTGTTGGTATTTTCTAACTTTCTACCCTTGTGGTATCTTGTTACCATTGTTGGTATTTCCTCCACTTTCCACACTCTTTCCCTTTTGTGTGAGTGTGTGTGTTCTGGGATGTCTGAAAATAAGGGAACTACTGGGTTTAAACACTGCTCTTGCAGTAGTAAACTGCCAAATAGTGACCTCCATGAAGAGTGTGTACACCATTTGGGGGTTCTGCATTTGTCGGCAAAACCCCCGTGTGATATTTGTGCTAGCTTCAGTCACCAGACGCTGAATGAATGTCGTAACAAACTGATTTTGAGGGGTCTGCTTGCTTTGCCTTTTTCGGAGGCTATTTCTGCGACAGAGGTCTCATCCCCTCCTTCTGTGGACAAGAAACATCCTCGCTTGGACCCCTCTTCTCCGGCCGGTGACAGAGGTAAAAGTCAAACACAAGGCCCATAAGTCCTCCAAAGAGCACTGTTCTGCCTCCTCGGTTCCAACTACTACATCGGTTCCAAGCTCGGTTCCAGCGAAGCTTACTGAGGTCGCCTCGTCGGCGCCTACCCCGGCACCAACGACTATGGGCTCCATCTACTGCCTCAGTTCCGATCAGCCTATCTGTTTCTGTCTCTGCACCGACATCACCCATTTCTGCTCCGATATCTGTTCCGACAACTACCTCGCAACCGATGTTCATCGTGTTACACTGCTGCAGTCATTACACTTGAATTATCCTGCCGTCAGGCAGTCCTGCAGTCGACCAGAGTTTCAAATTCTTGGTCCGGCGTCGGTTGCTGTTGCCTCCTCCCGGATGTCCATGCGACAGGCGTATATAAGATGCAGCCGACGCCATTTTCTTCAGTCTTTCTTGCCGCGCGGTGCCCAAAGCAAAAGCAGTTCGCAAGTGCCGGTCGGCCGACTCCTGAGATTTTCATTCCGAATCCAGAACCAAAGTCTTCTAAAAAAGCTAAGTACCCCATTGGGGAAACTTTTTCTTGCCTCAGACCGATGTCAGTAAAAGTTAATAACTGTATTTCTTGTGGGAAGCAAATACCTCATAAAGATTTCCACTTCTGTTGTATTCCATGCCTAGGCCCTGACCACGATGTCACTGGTTGTCGGTTTTGTGCTAGGTTTAACGAGCGCACTATTAAACGTCGGTTTGATTTTGCCCGACATTATTTTGGTAGAAAATTCAATTACACCATGCCGTTGGAAATTCCGACGACCGCAATGCATAAAAAGCGCAAGGACAGGCATCCGAGGCCCAAAACAGATGAGGCCTCTTCTAGGCCAGTTGCCGGTTCTCCGGTTTTCAGAGAGGCACCTACGCAGACCCTGACGACCGCATCCACAGAACCACAGACCGCCACGTGGAGCTGGCTGGGCCTTCGGACGCACTAGGCCTTCAGTTTACCGATCCTAAACCTACAGAGGAAACCGAAGTAGCTGAGCAATCCACAGCTACAGAGGGTGTTTTCAGACCTACCCAGTTAACTATTAAACCCTCTGTTAAGTCTAAGCCCCCCTTAAAGGCTAAGAAACAGACACAACTCTCTCCAGGACAGGCTTCCATGCCTAAGAAACAAATGCTAAAAATGGCCGAGGACCTAATCACCCTGATCAGGGGGTCCCACCCCCCTCCTGATAAAAGGCCCAGGCAAGATGCAGACTATGAATCTTCTGACCAGGTGTCCATTTCCTCTGACTCTTCCTCGGACCTAGGATATTCTTTACCCCCTTATGAGGATTCTGATGCTGAGGAATCAATTCCATCAGCCTCTCCGCCTGAGGATTACTCCTTTGGGGAGACCTTACATACCATGAGAGAGCATTTCCATTGGGAAGGCCAGGATTACTCAGAATCCAATAAAAGACTCAGAGGCTTCCTTTTATTGCCCCAACACAGACCCCTTGCTATCCCACCAGTTTTAGACATTGTGGATGATGTGTACACTGAATCCAGTTTGAACCCTAACTCCTTACCCCCAGCCCCTGTTAAACCTGATAGGTATTACAGAGTCCCTGACTCTCACAAATTTCTGTACAAAAGCCCTATTACTGACCCTGAAACTATTTTTCAGGGACCCAAAGGGATTAAGGCCTCATCAGCAAAAAACCCAGTTCCCTCTGACAGAGATTCCAGAGCATCAGACAGATGGGGAAAGAAGGTATATACGTCTGCCACTTTGGCAATGAGAGCCTTGAATTGCTAGTTTCACATGCTAAAATGTCTCAAAACATGAAACAAAAGATGCTTCCAGATTCAGATCCTCCTAACTTAAAAGAAATGCAGGATTTATTGCATGCAGCTGAACAAGTAGGAAAGCATATATTGCAATGTGAGTTTGATGCATTAGAAGCCTCCTGTAGAGCAGCAGTTACAGGCTCTGTCATTAGAAGGCATGCTTGGTTAAAAAGAACATACGTTACCAGATCATGTTAAGGTCAAACTATTGGATGCACCTTTGCAGCGGGATGTGCTGTTTGGAGTTAAGGCAGAGGAGGTATTAAAGAAGATGGAGGATAAGGCAAAATCTATGCAAACGGTGAAAGATTTCTTACAGGTTCAGCCTCCTTGTTTTAGCAGAAATTGGCCCACAAAGAATTGGTCCTTTCCAGTCACAGATAGACTTCAAAGGGGCAGAAACAGACATCCAAGAGGTAGAGGTCGACGAAAGGCCCTTACAGGCCTCGACAATGGGGCACACCAGGCCAAAAGGAAGGGGAAGACAGGCCTCAACCTTATAAAAAACAGCCTCAATGACTTTCCACTACAGCTGCCAAACAGCTCTCTCTTGGCAGCCCCCTTAGGAGGAAAACTGGCACTTTTCTATCACAACTGGCATTTCATCACCAAAGACAAATGGGTTCTCAACATTGTATCTCAAGGTTACAGGTTACATTTCCACACCTTTCCAGGGCTAAAAGGAATGCCAAATCTGCCACCAAATCAATGGGCAGAGGCTCAAAAACAAATTACAGCACTCATGGACATGAGAGCTATTCAAAAGGTACCACCACAGGAACAAGGACAAGGATTTTACTCAAGACTCTTTCTGGTTCCCAGAAAAGACAAAGCCTGGAGACCCATTCTGGACCATTCTACACTAAACACTTAACTGGAGGATCCGAAATTCAAGATGTTGCCACTACAGCAGCTTCTTCCCATGCTGGGCAAGAAGGCTTGGCTCATGACTTTGGACCTCAAAGAGGCATACCTGCATGTCCCTGTCAGACAGAATTGCAGAAGATACCTCAGATTTCTAGCTGGTTCAATGCACTGCCCTTTGGCTTATCTACTGCGCCCAGGGTCTTCACAAAGTGCCTGGCACCAGTAATTGCATTTTGCAGGCAAAAAGAAATTCAGATTTATCCATAGTTGGACGACTGCCTGATTCAAGCAGAGAGCAAGGACATTCTACTAAAGCATCTGGCATACGTAAAAAAGTTATTAAGTTGCCTGGGGTACACAGTAAACGAAAATAAATCAAAACTAGTGCTCTCACATAAGATAATATTCCTGGGTGCCAGCTTGAACACAACGGCCCACATGGCTTATCTCGCACCAGACAAGCAAGGACATCTGACTCAATATTTTCAATTAATGGCAACAAAGACCCAATTCCCTGTAAGAAAAATTCTGCAGGCCTTGGGCTACATGGCATCTTGCATACTACTAATTCCATATGCCAGACTGCATATGAGGAAACTACAATGGTACCTAAAGAGTGTATGGTCTCAACACTGTCAAAGTTTGGAAACAATTATACCACTAATTCCTTGCCTACAACAGGAGTTTCGATGGTGGGCACAAGCTTGTCACCTCAACAAGGGACAGCCTTTCACTCAACCCACAGCCAGGCAAACACTGACAACAGATGCATCGGATTACGCCTGGGGAGCACACATGGCAGGAAAATGTATCCAGGGCGAGTGGCCCACAGAGCAAAGACATCTCCACATCAATCAAAAAGAGATGCTAGCTGTACAAAATGCTATTATAGCTTTCAAGGACCTACTACATCCAGGACAATTACTATTAAAGACAGACAACACCACAGTTATGTGGTACATAAACAAGCAAGGGGGCACACACTCCTACCCCCTCTGCAGACAAACCATGACCTTGTGGAACACAGCTCTAAACTACCAAGTTCATCTGCAAGCACAATTCCTGCCAGGAGAGAAAAACACACTGGCAGACGACCTAAGCAGAAACATTATGGATCCACACAAATGGGAACTAAACCCACAAGTATTCAGAATGATAACACAAAAATGGTGGAGCCCGGACATAGATCTGTTTGCTACCCCAAAGAACTGCCAATTACAGAAATTCTGCACAAGGAGCTACCATCCACAAGCATGGAAAGTGGATGCCCTCTTATTCAGCTGGAAAAAACTACACGTATACGCTTTCCCCCCTTTAACTGTCCTTCCAAAGGTACTCATAAAAGCCAGGCAGGAAGAGCCAAAAATGATATTGATTCCACCAGACTGGCCACACCAGCACTGGTACCCAATCTTAAAGAACTTGACACAAGAACCACCCTGGATTTTACCACAAATTCCACAGTTGCTGACTCAGCACAACAATCAGATACTTCACAGCCAGCTAAAGACCTTAAATCTAGCTGCATAGAAAATTTTTTAGTCAAGCAAGCAATGCCTCTCTCCAAAGCTGTTATGGATGTCATTCTGGAGGCCAGAAGGCCTAGCACCAGGAAAGCATACTCGGACAAATGGAAGAGATTCTGTGCCTGGAACCAAGTGCAAAGCCTTGACCCTCTAGTCCCAAACATTCCTCAGATACTACAATACTTAACTGAGATGCTGGACAAGGGCCTCTCTTTTTTATTTTACATTTGTTAACCGGGCTAGTCTGGCTGGATACATGTCCATTTTCAGCAGATGCCCGAGGAGAAAAGCTCCACTAAAATACTATAATTTTACAGTTTAAGAAAGATAAAGTTCGTAAAAATATTAAATGAAAAAAAAAAATAGCAATAACAATCAATCAAACAGTAACACAAGCAAAGTCCTAACAAAAAGAAAAGTAAGGTAAAATAGATTGTACAGTATTGCTAGGCTTGAGTGGACTAATAGAAGTGTGTATTCTACAGAGGGTGAGGAGGAAAGCTCATTTATCATACAAGAGAGTTTACTATTTAATGGGCACACTAGAAAGGGAGAGAAACAAAGCTTGGGTAAATGCAAGATAGAATTAAGTATACAAGTTAGTTGCGAGAGCAAGTAGTGTATAAGTTATCAGTCAGGATTAGTGCAAGGGCATAGCCAGTGATTTTGTAAGTGATTTCTAATCTGTTTTTTGAATAGGTAACAGGAGGTTAGTGAGGTCAGTCCAGTGGGAAGTTTATTCCATTGTGATCCGATAGTGTTAGCAAATAAGGAGTCTCCTGCTTTATTGTGGGATTTTATAGTAGCTACTAGGAGTTTGTTGGCTGAACGAAGTGAAGTGAGATTTGTATAAGGTGTGATAAGATTGTTAAGTATAGGTATGTTGGAGGGGTAATGTAGAATTTTAAAAGTGAGGACTAATTGTTGCAGGAGTATAAGATGTGGAAGTTCTAGCCAGTTGAGTTTCTTTAAGTTATGACAGTGATGAGTACGGAATGGAGAGCTGGTAGCAAATCTGGCAATGCTATGGTAAGCTAAGTTAAGTTTCTGAAGGTTAGCTTTAGAAATGTTAATAAAGGAGGAGGAGGCATACAGTAGTGTGGAGATGAGGTGAGTTTGGGCAAGAGTTACTCGGGATGTGGCGGTAAGAAAGGGCTTAAGTCTGTAAAGGGCTCCTATCTTTTTATTTACTGTCTTGATAGTTAAATCAATGTGATAGTCAAAGTTAAGCTGATTGTCTATGGTGACACCTAGCAGCTTTGTGCTATAGTCGGGTTTGATGATAGTGCCATTGCTGGACACAATGGAAAAGGTGATTGGGATAGATTTAAGGGTTGGGGTGAAGAGTAGAAGTTTGGTTTTCTTGGGATTAAGGAGGAGACAGATATGTTGAAACCATTTTCTGCTGCTGTGAATACCAATTGGGTAGAGGAGTGAAGTTCAGCAGGGGATGAAGCAGAGCAGATGAGAGTGGAATCATCAGCATATTGTATACAGGTGGATTTAGGGAGGGAGGTGGGTAGGTTGTTAATAAATATAGAAAAGTAGGGGACCTAAGATGGACCCTTGAGGGGCCTATTGTAACTGGGAGTAGAGAAGATAGATGGCTGTCCCATAGGACTGCTTGTTTCGATTTGTCAAGTAAGAATCAAACCATTGTAGTGCTAGTGGGTCAAGTGACAGGGATTCTAGAGTGTGGAGTAGAAGTTGATGGTTAACCATATCAAATGCCTTGATAGGTCTAAGAAAAGTGGAGCAGAACAGGTTGTTGTTTGATGTTTGTTTATAGTGTCAGTGAAGGAGAGAAGGGCAGTAGATGTACTGTGGTAGGGCCTAAACCCATGTTGTGAGTCTACAAGTAAGTTGTTACTCAAGAGATGTTGTAAGAGTTGCTGGTGTATGCAGCGTTCCATTATTTTGGATAGAGGGGATAGAAGGGCAATAGGCCGAAAGTTTGAGAGTTCGTTAGAATTACCTCCTTTGTGAAGGGGAATGATGTGGGAGATTTTCCAACAGGAGGGGAGTTTGGATTCAGTTATTGTTCTATTTATTAAGATGGAGATTGGATATGCAAGTTCAGTTGCAGCTAGTTGAAGATATTCTGCTGGTAGTTTGTCGGCTGAAGGGGTGCAAGGTTTAAGTTTAGATAATAATTTGCGTATATAGGTAGTGGAGACAGTATGGAATTTTAGTATGGGGGTGCTGTTAGGGGTAGTGGGTTTTGGGAGGGATATGGGGGGTGTCATGGTGTTAGCTAGAGAGGTGACTGTTTGAGAGAAGAAGTCATTGAAAGTGTTGGCTATTATGTTGGGTTGGCTTTGAGCTAGGCTAGCTGGGGTAGGGGTTTTGGTATTCCCTGGATGGAGTAGTTTGTTCATACATGACCAAAATTGTTTGGGGTTTTGGTTATGGTTTTGTTGGTATTTAAAGTGATAGTTCTTTTTATCCAGATAGATAAGTTTTTTAGTTGAGTTTCTTAGTTGCTTAAAATTCTGGTGATCAGTAGGGTTTTTTGTGGATCTCCATTTAGTCCATAATTTATTTCTAGCTCGCATATTTTGTTTAGTAGTTTTTGAGAGCCATGGGGCAGCCTTGGAGCTTAATCTAATTAATCGTGGTGGGGCATGATGGTGTAGAATTTGTAGAAAGGTATTGTTAAAGTAGGATACTGCTTCATCTATAGGGAGGTATTTTAGAGTTGACCAGTTATACTCATTGAGTTCACTTTGAAAGGATGCTAGGTTGAAATTTGTTTTGTTGTGTATGGTAAGGTAGGTAGCTTGCTTGGTAATGTTAAATTTTTGTTTACAGATGAAGGTCAGGTCATCCATCAAGAGCCACGCCTCCGCTATTTCTGCTCATTACAACACGGATCCACCAATTTTTTCTAATCCTTTGCTCAAACAATACCTCAGAGGGGCTAAAAACATAAGACCACCCCGTAGAGCACCAACACCTACTTGGAACCTGAATTTTGTTTTGGAAAAATTAACTTTACCTCCTTTTGAGCCAGCGAACACAGCAGAATTAAAATACATCTCTTGGAAAACTGCTCTGCTACTGGCAATAACATCAGCACGAAGAGTTTCAGAATTACAGGCACTAATGGCAGTGGAAACTTTCCTCATCTTCCACCAGGACAGGGTGTCTAAGAACCAACCCTACGTTTATGCCAAAGGTGGTATCAAGTGTGGCTCTAAACCAAACTATTCATTTGCCAACTTTTTATCCAAAATCACAGAACAAAGGGGAGAGACTACGACATTCTTTGGACACTCACAGACAGTTATGCTTCTACTTGGACAAAACCAAAGCTTTCAGAAAATCTGAGCAATTATTGGTAGCATACGCTGCAGGAGCACAGGGAAAAGCCATTTTAAAGCAGACTATTTCAAAATGGATAGGACACTGTATACGTTTCTGCTATACCCACCATGGAAAACCTGTATCTAGCAGGATTAGATCTCACTCCACCAGGGCAACAGCCACTTCAACTGCCTACCTCAGAGAAGTACCTACCAAGGATATTTTGGAAGCAGAAACATGGAGTTCTGTGCATACATTCACCAAACATTACCATTTGCCTTTATACTCCAAATCCAGAGCTGGCTTCGCCACTGCTGTACTGCAGGGCGTTATAGACACCCCTAATGCCTTATAGATCCAGCCTCCCTACCTCAGCTTTGGGATTCCACCAAAGTGTAATGACTGCAGCAGTGTAACACGATGAACATAGTACAGTTTTGTACCTACCATAAATGTAGATGTTCGTGTGTAAACACTGCTGCAGTCCAGGTTACCCCCCCTCCTTCCCCTCTTACTTTCTGGTATTTACCTAGGGCATATACCCTTTATTACCTATAGGGAGTATTTGCTGGTAACTAAAAAGGGTTGTTTGCTTTTCTTTTGTATTTTTTACTAGCAATTTGTATTGCCTACCTATTTGAGGGCACCTGACATATGGGGCAAGAAAATGGCGTTGGCTGCATGTTATATACCCCTGTCGCACTGACGTCAGGGAGGAGGCGACAGCAACCGACGCCGGACCAAGACTTTGGAACTCTGGCCGACTGCGGGACTGCCTGACGGCAGGATAACCCAAGTGTAATGACTGCAGCAGTGTTTACACTCGAACATCTACATTTATGGTAGGTACAAAACTGTACTTTTTGTCCTCCACACCAGTTGTGACCTCGGCTCTGAGGCAGTTCATGGCTCCAACCATACTGTTGTTGCCGGTTCTCCGATACACCAAGGACCCGATACTCATTGACTGTGGACCCATTTGCTGGACAAGCCTGCAGCCCCTTTTTGGACCGGCCTGATTCCCCCTCAGGTGCATCGGTGAGATCCACCAGGAACCTTCTCGAATTGGATGTGGTGTGCCTTTCTGACCAGCTGTTGACCGCCAGGGGAATTTCAAATCCGCCTAGACCCTGTCCCACTCCAGGCTTTGGGTCTATTACTCCAGCGACCCGTACTTACTCTCCTCTCTTGGCTCCCTCGGTTCCAAGGCTCATTTATCCAACTTTTTCTAGAGGACTACCTTCCTCTGTGCCAACAACGACACTGTCTGAGGCCCCAAGACCCCTTTGGGTGTCAGTTCCGTTGGAAACCCACCCTTCCTCAATCTCATGCTTGGGGGTGGAATCTCTGGCTCCGGTCTCGGTTCCTCGGATCTGAAGGTGACTATCTCTCTGAGTCCACTTGAGACTTAGGCCCTGGGGGTGGACTGTCTGGAGCGGGGTGTGACCCCGGTTCCGATTTTGTCTTCTTCATTTCCGGGCTCCCACTCCTTTTCGGGCGGGCCTGCTTTCCGGGTGATGGAGAGGGTGCTTGCTTCTAGCAATCCTCGTACATTGGTTATTCCCCCAGTTCCTTCTGAGCCGCAACTGTCAAAGGCCACCCCCCCCCAGGACTCAGAGAGCACAAGGCCCAAGAAACCCCTACCCAGGGTATTTCCCTTTCTGAGTCTTCTTCGGATGCTCCTACCGAAAACCCCCCTCAGAAATGGGTGTGTAAGAGGAAACACATGGACTCCCCAGAGGAGGCCCTTACGGAAGATATGGACTACGATGATGGGGAAGGGTCCCCACGGTCACCCCCTGATGATGTCTCCTTTGGAGACATCATGGAAATCTTGAAACAGAGGGGTGACTGGAAGTCCTCCAACCCTTCCTTGGAGGAATCCATATTCCTGCAGGCCTTTCGCTCTCGGCCCTTTACTTCTTGGGTGACCCCCCCCCCGGCCAATGAATTGGTTAAACTCATCGTGCAACTGGCATGGAAGAACCCTGACTCCATTGAGGCCATCCCCAGGAGATCAGACAAGGTACTCTCCCCTCCAGAGGATCAACCCCATTGGTCTAGAGGTTTGCCAGTGGACGCTATGGTGGTGGCAGCAGCCACGAAAAAGGACCTTGCAGAAGCGAGTCCTGCTGTTTACCCGCCCAACAGTGTGTCCTGGGTAGTGGACAGGTTAGGGAAGCAAGTCTTTGCATCAGCGACCTTTGCAGTTAGGTCTCTGAACTTTTTGGCACATTTTATGAGGCTGCAGAGAGATCTTATCTCCAAATTCTCCGGAACCCTCAAGGGCCAAGTATCGGATGGAGCATGAGATAAAGTTGCTTCCCAACTTTCCACCCTAGAATCAATATCTAATTCATCCATGAGGTTGCTGTCACACGCAACCGAAGGAGCAGCTAGAGCTGAGGGTGCAGGTGTAGTCATGAGACGCCACGCCTGGATGTGCATTTGTGACCTCGCGGACTCCTTCAAGTCTTCCTTTCTAAATGCCCCTATCGAGCCGTCACCTCTTTTTGGTGCTAAGGTCAAGGATACATTAGCCAGGTGCGAGCAAGACGGGAAGACCTTGTCTGCAGTTGGTCTATGCTTTTCCAAACCTCAGCATTCCTTCTCCAGGAATCAGAGGAGCGGAAAGATGTGGCACAAGAAGTCTCAAGGTCCTTTCCAAGATGCATGTGGTGAGGATTCCTCCAGAGGCAGAGGGGGTTCCATTAATGGAAGACATCCCTTTCGGGGCAGAGGGGGTCCCCGGAACCAGGGCTTCAGAGATTCTTTCTCGGGGAGACCGTATCAGTGCTCCTGAGGCGCTGCCCGATTGCTTTCCTCTGGAAGCAGTCAGGGTGCATTTTTCTCTGCACCAAGCTGCCTGGCTCTCCATTACAAATGATCAGTGGGTGCAGAGAATCATTACCAGAGGCTACCATATTCCCCTAATAGCTTATCCAAGACCTCTGAAATCCCTTCCTGATGCTTTACCCAATCAAAGGGAGGAGGCAGCTTCCAAAATACGAAAGCTATATCAAAAACGAGCCATCCAACAGGTCCCCCCAGATCAGTGCGGATCAGGTTTTTACTCAAGATTATTTTTGGTGCCAAAGAAAACGGGACTGGACGCCCATTGTGGATCTCAGACAACTAAACAAATCAGTAATTCTTACCAAATTTCGCATGGTCATGATTCAAACTATCCTCCCCTTTCTGTGGGAGGGTGTGTGGATGTGCTCATTAGATCTCCAGGATGCGTATTACCATATCAAGATGGACAAGCGCTCCAGGAGCCTCCTTCGCTTCTGGTTGGGAGCCAATCACTACCAATTCAGAGCCCTGCCTTTCGGTCTCTCGACGGCCCCCAGAGTGTTCACGAAATGCCTTGCAGTGGTAACAGCTCATCTGAGACTTCAGGGATTCCAGGTGTTTCCATACCTAGATGATTGGCTCCTCTCCGCCCTCACCAAGCGTCTTCTGGTCAGGGCCCTCTGCTACACCCTGGCTCTAGCGGAATCACTAGGCATCACCATACATTGGGAGAAATCCAACCTTCAACCCTCACAACAACTGGAATTTATATGGGCAATATTCAATACCCAGTCAAGCCTGATCTCACTTCCTCTCCACAGGCTTCAGAGGCTAAGGGCACAAGTTCAAGTGATACTCTGTTGAAGAAAGGTGTCTGCAAGGGGAGCCCTCCAAGCCTTGAGATCTATGGCTGCAGCCATCCCTATAATTCCCTTAGCTAGACTACACATTAGATTACTACAATGGCTCCTTCAGGCCCAGTGGATACCCAGTCTTCACCCCCTGAGCTCACAGATTCTCATCATTAACACTTGCAAACTAGATTTCCTCTGCTGGATGAGTACGGACAAAAATCTTTGGTGTCACCCCTTCCAGTCTGTCCAGCCTAGCGCCACGGTGACCACGGATGCTTCCTTGATGGGGGGGGGGGCACTTTCAGGGAAAGTCAGTCCAAGGCACGTGGTCCGACATAGAGGTCAACTTGCATATCAATGTCCAGGAGTTATGAGCGGTGCTATTGGCGTTGCAAGCTTTTCATCCACTCCTTCCATCTGGAAAGATTGCTGTCCAGTCGAATAACATGTCCGTGGACTGGTACATAAAGAAACAGGGAGAGACCAAATCTTGACCCCTATGTCATGAAGCCGTGAGAATCTGGCAGTGTTCGATAGCTTCCAACTGCTTTCTGATCGCAACGCATATCCCAAGGAGCTTCAAAGTGATTGCGGACAGGCTGAGCAGATGCATTCTTCATCCTCACGAGTGGTCTCTCAACCCGAGTGTAGCGGCGGAAATTTTCAGTCGTTGGAACCAGCCATGTTGTGACCATTTCGCCTCTCCCTCAAACACATAATGCAGCAGCTACTTTGCCCTGTTTCCCCCTCTCAGGGAGTCACCGAGAGATGCTTTGATCCACGATTGTCCCACGGGTCTCCTTTATGCTTATTTTCTGATTCCTCTAATTCCCCTTGTTCTAAGGAAAGCTATTCGGTTGAGAAGCAAAGTGATCCTCATTGCCCCGTTCTGGCCTCATCAAGTGTGGTTTCCCTTCCTTCAACCTCAACTGTTACAACCTCCTTGGATTCTAGACACTCGTCAGGACCTCATATCTCACCCGCAAGGGCTGACTCCCCAGAGTCTGTCCACCCTCAAGCTGACAGCTTGGTTTCTCCACTTCCATTAGTTGCCAGGCAGTACAGGAAACTCTCTCCTCACCCGTATGTGATATTATCTTGGCCTCTCATAAACCATCCACCAGGAAACTTTACAGGGACAAATGGAAAAGATTCTCTATTTGGTCACGTAATCAGAAAATAATCCCGTTCTTAGCCCCCAATAGCCACTATTCTTCATTATCTGGCTGAACTGTTTGACAATGGGGCCTCAGCTTCCACCATTCGAGTCCATCTAGCAGTTGTTTCCAACTTTCATAACAGGTCAGATGGAGTGCCACTTATTTCCTCTCGCCTTTGCAAGACTTTTCTCGAGGGTATTTTCCAGAGCAGGCCTCCCATCAGATAGCCGGTGGTGGTATGGAATCTGTCCTGGCTTCTGCAGTCTCTTTCTCTGCCCCCTTTTGAGCCGGCTGCGACATGTGATCTAAAATTCCTGTCATGGAAATCCTTATTTCTGGTGGCTATAACTTCAGCCAGAAGAATTTCTGAATTACAAGAATTATGTATAAAGAGCCCCTTAGCTGGTCTTTCATAAGGACAGAGTATCACTTCGTACTAACCCATCCTTTCTCCCCAAAGTGGTTTCTGTTTTTTCGATTAACCAGTCCATTGAGCTCCATGTGTTCTTCCCAAATTACTCTAACAAGGGTGAATATTGCCTAGTTTCCTTAGATATTCATAGGCAATTACGTTTCTATCTGGACAGAACTAAATCCTTTCGCAAGTCGGACCAGCTTTTCATTTCCTTTGTGGGTCCTAGAATAGGAGGCGCAGTATTGAAAGTTACTTTGTCTAAATGGCTCAGGGATTGCATTGCCTTCACATATTTACTTATGGAAGGATCTAAACCTGGCCAAAACAAAGCTCACTCAACTAGGGCTTTTGCAGCATCTGTTACCTTCCACTCTAGGGCCTCCATGGATGACATTTGTGCAGCTGCCATTTGGGCTAAGCCCCACACTTTTATCAAACATTACAAATTGGATCTGATTTCCAGGGGAAGAACGGCCTTTGGGTCAATGGTTCTCAGGAATGTTCTTCCATAAGGGCCACCTAGGGTCTCCAAGTAGCTGGGGACTCGATCCCATCAGTGATGAATAGGAAGAAGATTAACAACTTCAGATAAAGAAGTTATGTCTTACCATAACATTACATCTGAGTTGTTGATCTTCTTCCAGTCATCACACCCTCCCACCGTCTTCTGGGTCTTTGTGGTGTATTAGGGTTTCTGTGCAGAGATGGCCTTGACTTATTTCTTCCTCTATATGTTGCATGCAAACTTGATCTGAGGTAACTGAGCAAAGGGCATTGTGGGTAGCAGCTTAGCTAGAGAGTTTTTGGTACACACGCAAGCTTGGTATAAGGCCGACTCGGTTCCGAGGGCTCGGAACCGAACTCATCAGTGATGACTGGAAGAAGATCAACAACTCAGATGGAACGTTATGGTAAGTCATCATTTCTTTTTGTATAAAGCAATCATAAAAGAAGCTGAGTGTTATTTAAAAACACTGACATGTACATTAATGTACAAATATTTATATAAATACATAAAGTAGCTTTCTACCATCAGATAGCCTTGAAAAATGCTTATATTTTTATACAAATATTCAATAAAATAGGATTCAAATGCATTTATACTGAGAACAACCAGCTAAATGCAGTTTTATCTAAAATGATCTACTAGCACCATTGTTTGTCTTTTGGCTTTTTCCTGGTAAGATGTCGCCACAGCAGAACTCCAGTCCGCTAATGATTGGCAGTAGATTTTTACAAAACGTCGAGGTGCCAGCTCGACGCCAAACCTTACGAAGGCATGCCCATTTATGCACGCATGTCTTTCGAACGCTACCCAACCGTGGGGAGGACATGCAGACTCCACACAGAAGGCACTCCCAAGCCAAGCCGAGAATCGAACGGGAGAACCTCTTCTTGTGAGGTAACAACGCTACCGCTGTACCACTGTCTAGTGGCTAAATACTAAAACTTTTTTACACAGACAACACCCTGGAAGCACAGAAAAAAAATGCAGCATTTTCATTATAAAATTCATACATTCTTAAAACTTTTCACCTATAAAATACATATCTAAATAAATATTATAAAATAGTATAAAATACATACAAATATTGCACTGTTTAACAAAGCAAACATATTGTAAAACATTATAATTTTGCTGACTTTAGTTTAAGGACTGGTTTTAAAGAAACATCACAGTGGTGCAGCGGTAGCGTTGTTGCCTCACAGCAAGAGGTTCTCTGGTTCCATTCTCGGCTGGGGTGCCTTCTATGTGGAGTCTGCATGTCCTCCCTGTGTTAGTGTGGGTTTCCTCCGGGTGCTCCCGTTTCCTCCCACATTACAAAGACATGCATCTGGAGCCTTTCTCCCCAGGCCTCCGCTGAAAATTGGCTTTGTTCCAAGTCGGACTTTCCCGGTTAACAAATGTTAAATAAAATAAAATTAAGCCAAGGGGTTTTAGTGGCTTCTAGTGACAACTGCCAGTACAGTTCTTTGTACTCAAGTCTAGCTTCCCATGGGCCACCTCTAATATCCTTATGTACCACTTCCAAGACATAAAAAAAAAAAACTTGGCATCTTGGCATTACAATGTATGTCTATATAGTGCATTATTTTTACAGTTGTTCCTAATGTCATACTGGTGCTCATACATTCTACTTTTTAGCTTTCTCTCTGATTTACCTACGTAGAATGAGTCACATTTACTACAAGTAACAAGATATACTATTCCATTTGTTTCGCATTTTGCAAAACACTTATCAGTCTATCCCTGCTTCTCAGGAAGATTGTATCTGTCTTGTTGATCCATATACATTGGGAACAACAGCCACACTTAAAAGTGCCAACTTTATCCCTTCTAACCATGTTTCCTTCATTCTTGTTTTTTTCTAAAATATTCTTTATACTTCTACCTTTTCGGTAGGTACATTTAAAACGTTTATTGAAAATGGAGCCCAAATCTGATGTAGCACTAAACCTGGCCCATTCCTTTTCTAATAGTGCTTTTATTGCATTTGAATTAGCATTGTAATTATTTATTTTGCATTTGTTAACCGGGATGGTCCGACTGGACGGGGTCCATTTTCAGCAGAGGCCTGGGGAGAAAAGCCCCACCTCCCACATAAACCTATATGGCTTCACACAACTCATTAACTGTCCTACCAGAACCAATAAATCCAACAACCACGAATCCATCTTAGACTGGATTCTGACTAATACCCCCCAACAAACCTACCAGTCTGTTACCCTTCCAGATGATCTAAGTGACCATTCATTAACTTATGTCATTAGACACAAAACCAACCTCACTTTACCTGCCACTTATAGAACACTACGAACATAAAAGCATTTTAACTCTGAACATTATCAAGCTGAACTAAAACAATGTAATTGGTCCCCACTAAAATATCTCCCCCTTAATGAAGCAGTAGATTACTTCAGCACCACATTCTCATCTATTCTGGACCAACATGCCCCAAGTCGTACCATCAGAACCAAAACAAAAGTAGCACCCTGGCTAACTAATAATGCTAGGTATAGAATCATTCTTAGGAACAAATCTTGGGCAAAATGGCGTACCACTAAAAATCTAACTGATCGCCAAAACTTTAGAGAGCTTAGAAACAGCACAAAAAGAGCTATCCTGACAGACAAAAAGAACTATTACCTTCAGTTGCAACAAACCACCAATAAGGAACCTAAAAAATTCTGGGCCAGTATTAATAATCTTCTATCTCCTGGTCATTCTATTACACCTAACCCCCAGGACTCTAACCCAGAGAACCCTACACAAATAGCGAATGACTTCAACTCGTTCTTCACAAATACTATCCAAACTCTTGCTAGTCATCTATCTCCTGATACCTCTAACCTACTTCCACCTACATCAAATCCACCTCCCACCCTCCACTTACAACCTGTTTCTACTTCCTTTATTTCGTCACTGCTCCAAAAGTTAAAACCTACCACTCCCTCTACAGACAAACTGCCTGCAGAATTCCTGCAGATAGGAGCCAAAGCCTTAGCCTACCCTATTTCCATCCTGATTAATAGATCTATAAAGGAAGGAATTTTCCCCTCTATCTGGAAGATATCTCATATCATCCCACTACATAAAGGGGGAAAGTCCAATGATTTTTCTAATTTTCGACCAATAGCACTCCTTTCACCAATCGCTAAAATCATGGAAAAATGTATTCACAAACAAATACTTATCACCTTCTTAACAACAACCTACTTGCTAACTGTCAGCATGGTTTCAGACCTTCCCACAGTACCACTACTGCTTTACTCTCCTTTACTAACTCCATCAACACTAACCGTAACAACAACTATCATCCTCAGTCTTCATCGACCTATCCAAAGCTTTTGATATGGTGAATCATAAACTTCTACTACACATACTAAAATCTTTTGCTCTTGACCATCTTGCCTTATCTTGGTTTGTATCTTACCTAGAAAATCGTCTGCAGGCAGTACTCTGGAAAAATTCACTTTCAAATCTTCTACCTATCTCTTTAGGTGTACCTCAAGGCTCTATCATAGGCCCTCTTCTATTTTCAATCTTTATTAACAACCTACAATCTGCTATCTCATATACTACCTGCATACAATATGCAGATGACTCTACTGTAATCTGTACTGCTACCTCTCAAACAGAACTCCAGTCTCTTACTCAAAAAGCTTTTAACACTGTAGAACATTGGTTCTCTCACTGCTGTCTACTCCTTAACCCCAAGAAAACCAAACTGTTACTTTTTTCACCTACTCGTAAATCTACTCCACCATATTTCACTCTTACCTCCTCTGACAGTACTCTCATTTCTCCTGACTTGACCACAAAACTATTAGGAATAACTATTGATAATAACCTCAACTTTGACTCTCACATCAACAACACAATCAAATTAGTTAATAAAAAAAATAGGATCCCTTTACAGAATCAAACCTTTCCTAACACCTACAGCAAGGTCCACCATAGCTCGATCTCACCTAATCTCTACTCTTCTCTATGCTTCCCCCATTTACACTAATCTTTCCAAAAACAACATTAAAAAACTAGCAACATCCTATTATAATATAGCTCGATTCGTAGTAGGATCTCCTTATCAAACTCATCACTGCTTGAACTTAAAAGAACTAGGCTGGATCAAACTTCCTAACCAACTTGTACTTCAACAGCTCTTAATAGCTTATAAGATTCTATATCAGCCAGCCAACACACCAATACTTTCTAGCCTTATTTCACCATACAATAACCTGAAGCAACTACGTTCTTCAAATAAACTTCAGATTAATATTATCAAACCCAACAATTATGCAGGTGGCTGTCTATTCTCCAACTCTGTTGGAAAAATATGGAATAAACTACTCTCTGATATCACATCTTTGACCTCTTTCCTACTTTTTAAAAGACAACTGAAAATTTATCTCAATAAACATTGGCTTTGCTCCTGCACTAATCCAGACTAACCTCATTTTTTTTCCTTCACCCTTTCCCTTGTTAACTTTTGCTGCACAAAAAAAAAACCTTGTAAATATATGTTGTCATATGACTATAGTAAAAAAAAGAAAAAAAAGACCTTATGTTCAATTTATATTATCTGTTTAACTTGTTATAACTACTTATGTTTCTAATGTAACCTTTTATTGCCTTTTTATGATGATACTTGTTACAAATAGTGGAGCTTTTCTCCCCGGGCCTCTACTGAAAATGGACATATATCCAGCTAGACTAGCCCGGTCAACAAATGTAAAATAAAAATAAAAATAAAATAAATAAATTTAATCGAAACAAACATTACAGCAGTAATATTATTATATGTAGTATAGAAAAAAGCATTTGTTATACTAGTAGTATCTAGTGAGGAATGAAAAACAGTACAGACAAATCAAATCGGCAATATTTTCATATGTACATTCTGTTTGTGGTGATAGAGATTACAACAAGTTCATGTTTGTCTAGGGAATATAATTTGGAAGAACCATACTTACTGGGGCATGTACAGAGAGAGAAAAGAGAAAGTGTAGAGGTAACAGATTTTGGGACTATGTGACACATGGACAGAGCCAAGAACTTACAAGATGGGCCTTAAGGGAGTTTTTGAATTGTGGGATATCTGATGCAGAAGTCATGGATATAGGGAGATTATTCCAAGTTCTTGCTATAATGTGTGAAAATAGAGCTTTACTGGCTGTGTTGTTAGCTGAGGTAATAGAGAGGAGTGATTTGTTGGCAGAGCGGAGTGGACAATTTGGAGTGCAATTAGTAATTATGTTAGAGTGGGAGTTTTGTCGGTTTATTTTAGGTAGTTGTATGATATGATAAGTTCGTGATTGACTAGTAGTTGTGGGAGCTCAAGCCACTGAAGTTGCCTAAGAGGTATGCAGTGATGGGTTCTGAATGGGGAATTATTAGCAAACTTGGCAATTTTGTTATAGCAGGACTCAAGTTTCTCTAGGTCAGATTTCCTAAGATAAGTGAGAATTGGGGCTGTATAAATTAGTGTAGAAAGAAGGTGGGTATGAGCTAGGATGACCTTAGCCTGATCTGATAGAAAGTTTTTTTTTTCTTTTAAAGGGAACCCATTTTTTGTGTACTTTTTTATAGTTTGAGAGATATGGATGTCAAAGTGGAGGTTGTTGTCTATTTCATTGCCAAGGAGCTTGGTGTGGAGAGAGGGTGAAATGATAATACCATTATTGGGGGAGATAGAGAAGGTGAGTGGAGAGGTTTTTGATTTGTTTGGGGTGAATAGAAGTAGTTTTGTTTTGTTAGGATTTAAGATGAATTGAATATTAGTGATCCACTTTTCTACTAAGGCAAAAGATTCCTGGGCGAGGTGCTGTAGGGAGGTAAGAGATGGGGCTGAGCAGATTAGGGTGGAATCATCTGCATACTGGATTATTGAGGCCTGCAGGGTAGAGATATGTAGGTTATTGGTGAAGATAGAAAAGAGTAGTGGACCCAATATGGAGCCTTGGGGTACATCAATGGTGGTTGGGAGTAGAGGTGATAAAACTCCTTGCCACTGGACAGCTTGTTGTCGTTCTGATAGCTTATTTTTAAACCAAGCAATACTGTTGTGGGAAAAGGCTAAAGATGTTAGAGTATCTATTAGTATGGAGTGAGAAACCATGTCAAATGTTTTGGAGAGGTCAAGGAATATAGCAGATACAAATCTGTTGTTATTTCTATGTTGGTTAACCAGGTTTGTGAAGGTGAGTGGGGTGGTGGTTGTGTTGTGGTGTGGGTGGAAGCCATGTTGTGTAGGGCAGAGGAGATTGTTTGAGTTTAGGAAATGCATGATTTGAGAGTGTATGCATTCCTCTAGTATCTTTGATAAAAGAGAGAGAATGGCAATGAGGCGGTAGTTTGAGAAATCATAAGAGTTTCCACCCTTATGAGGGGGAATAATGTAGAAGATTTTCCACAGTCGAGGGATCTAGGATTCCTGTATAGAGCGGTTGATAAGGATTGAGACTGGCTAGGATATGGAGTCGGCAGCCATTTTTGGGAAATGTGCTGGTAAACCATCTGCTGCAAGAGTAGTGGGTTTAAGAGGTGTTTCTTTATTGTAAAGGTTGGGACAGGTGAGAAAGTAAAGGGAGATGAGTTGTTAGGAGCTGTTGGCATGGATGTGTAGCTATTTTTGGATAGTTGAGTAGATAGAGATTTAATGGATTCAGTAAAGTGTTAGTTGAATTTGGAGGATATATTGCTGTCTGTATTTGTGGAGGTTGAGGTGTGAGCTGGTGTGGTGGTTTTACCTGGTTTTAGTAGGGAGTTAATTGCATGCCAGAACTTTTGAGGGTTGTTGGAGTATTTGTTTTGGATACGTAGGTAGTAGTACTGTTTATCAAGTTTTGTTTGTTGTTTGACCTGGTTCCTAAGGTGTTGATAGTTTTGTTTGGAAAGACTTGTGTTGTCTTTCTTCTGGGTTTTCCATGCCTTATCTCTGGATTTTAATAGGGCTCTAGTGGACTTACTAAGCCATGGTGTAGAGCAAAGTTTAGCTCTAATTGTTCTTATGGGGGCTATTAGGTCAAGGACCTTAGTGAGAGTAGTATTAAAATAATCCACTGCTTGGTCCAAGTCAAGGGTGCATAGTGGTTCCCAGTTACATTTTTGTAACGTAGTGTTGAGATCTAGAGGGTTAACATTGGGATAATTTCTGACTTGTCTATAGGCTGTAGGTTTGGGTATGTTAATACGTTTGCATAGGAGGAAAGTTGGGAGGTGGTCGCTAAGGCTGTCCGATAGACAACCTGTTTGGTAGTTTTGTTCTGGGTAGTTTAATAATGTCCAATCTAGTATAGATTCCTTTTGGGACTTTTCATCTACTCTAGTAGGTTTTTGAATACGTTGAGAAAATCCGTATAGGTTTATGTAGTTAGTGGGGTTTTTAGAATTGCAGGCTAGCCAATCAGTGTTTAGGTCTCCTAGTAGATTAGTCTCTTGTGGGAGGTTATCTTTTACCCATTGAAGAATCTCCTCAATTATTGGAGAGTTATTACCTGGAGGGATATGCTCACAAAGAATATTGATACTCTTTTTCTTGTTTAGTTGTAGCATAGAGGCTATGATCTCAGCAGTATTAAATTTAGGTAGAGGAGTTAGGGGTTGTATAGTAAGTGTATTTTTATAGACAATAGCAACACCCACTCCCTTCTTTCCCTTTCTGTCTAGTCTTAGGATATTATATCCTGGAGGGAGAATTTTCTCGTTCTGTGTGCTGGGTTTTAGCCAGGTCTCTGTTATGGTTAGAATGTCAGGGAGTAGTGGGTTATGAATGCGTGTAAGTGAGGGAGTTTGTTTGATATACTGCGAGAGATGAGGTTAATGATTAGTAGGTCTGCTGTGTGCTTGTTTGGGGGTATAATGTTACTTGGCCCTGGATTTGGGTGAATATCTCCAGAGGTAAGGAGGAATTTCTTTAATAATAGATGAAGTCTGATTGTTTGTAAAATATCTATATGTAATTTGCATGATATTTTCCTAGTGTGAGATAGTGGAAAGTACTGTTGTGTTGTTATTAAATAAAAAGGGGGATGTTGGGAAGCTTATGTGGGTTTTTGCAGGAGTGAAGGTATGTGCTGTATGGTGGGTGGTGTGGTAGTGGTATGTATGTGTATAAGGATGTGGTGTAGGTTAGGGTTGTGAGGGTTAGGAGAGATGTAAGGAAGAAGAGCATGGTTTGTGTCATATTGTATTTGGATGAAAGCAGTGTTAATTGGATGAGAGTTAATCAGGGGTGGGATTTGTGAAGATTGCAGATGATTGGCTATAGGGAGTGGTCAGGTGATTTGGGGTTAGAATAAATCTAGAAGTAGTGGGGCGGGTGGAAATTGGGGGCAGGGTAGGGGAGCGGAGTGAGCCAAGCGAAGCAAGGCCCAAGCAGACCCCGAGGGTGCAGAGCCAATCTATTAGGGTTTTCCAGTTTTTGCCAAAGGTAAGGTATTACAAAGGAGCAGATAGGCTGATTACATAAACCTTGTTGTTTTATTTTGTACAGTACCCTTTGCCTTAGTTACAGGAGTACTTGAGAAAATTCCTTACGGTTTGGTGCATTCACAACAGGTCAGCAGCATATGGAAAGTGTTTCTGGTCAAACACCTTTTTTTGCAGGGGTTTAAAAACCTTGGGAAGTACACAGCTGGAGGAGGAGGGTTGAAAGAGGCTCACAGGTAGCAGCAGCCAGTGCCCTGCACTACACGTGCACCGCACGGTGTAGGTGAGTGAGGTCAAGAATCAAAGTGTTTTTAGTTGTAGAGAGTATAGGTTGAACAGAAGAAGAAACAAAAGGAGCTACTCAACGAGCAGTAATAAGGAAGGGGGACTGTCCTCTGAAAACACGCATCAAAATGTAGTTATACAGGGGTATGTTAAGTGACTGCAGAAATGTAAAAAGGCTAGCAACTAAGAAATGGATGGGGACCAGCTAAGGAAACACTTTCCCACTGCCGATACCTTTGCTATGTTTACAGATACAAGTAAATGTATAATGACCTTGCTGATAGTTTCACTGGTGGCTTATCCACAGGGAGTTTGCTTCTTGCAGAGTTGCTTCACTGCGTAGCTTAGTAGTTGAGTGGGGGGGTGTTACACTGTTGGCCCGGCTTTTTTACATGTACTTGCTGATAGTTTCTCTGGTGGCTTATCCACAGGGAGTTTGCTTCTTGCAGAATTGCTTCACTGGGTACCTTAGTAGTTGAGTGGGGGGGTGTTACACTGTTGGCCCGGCTTTTTTGCATGCAGGTTTGGTGCATTCACAACAGGTCAGCAGGATAGGGAAAGTCACAAAGTTACTAGCCAAATGGTCATTGCCATTGTTTAACATTTCTTGTTCAGTAACATCATTCTCCAGTAGGCCTTCACCTAAAATAGGTTTAAACTTCTCCTTCCTTTTCTAACTTCTTGTTCTATTTTTTAATCAGGTCAGCTGGATAACCTCTTTCACAAAACATTTCCAATAGTTTACTGCATTCTACCTCAAAATCTGTATCATCTGATGTCATCCTGCTCCCTCTTACATATTGACCTTTTATTATTCCTTTCTTTTGAAAGAACGGATGTGCACTGTTGAATACTAAATAGGAATTGGTAAATGTTTCCTTTCTATATACTTTCGAGTTAAACCTTCCTGGCTGTTTGCTGATAGAGATATCCAAGTTTGCTTAAATCGGTTTTGTATGTACATTTTAAAAATTGTGTCGAGTCTGATAGATACTTAACAAATTCTAAAAATTTTTCTTCAATATCTACCCATAAAAAACACATATTGCCCAGGTATCTTTTATAGAATTTCCAGCAGTTAATATACCTGGAGCTAAGGATGAATTTATCTTCCCAAAAGGATAAAATAATAATTACATAAATGGGGGCACATCTGGCCCCCATTGCCACACCTTGCTGCTGTTGGAAGAATTCACCCTCATAATGAATGAAATTGTTTTTTAACACATTTTCCATAAGCATTAAAATCAAATAAAACTCTTCGCTGCTAAATTTTCCGTAACTTCACTAAGGCTTCTTCAAACATTTTCATACCTTCTGTGTGAGGAATTGAGGTAAATAAATCAACTATATACATTGTTATAAAAATCATTCCTTCCTTATACATACTTCCCTTTATGTTTCTTAATTGGTACCAACAGTCCTTCACCACACCTTGGCCACTCATTGCCATTGTCTTCAATTTTTTTTCTAAAAACTTGGCCAAAGGGGCTGTAATTGACCCCTCAGAGGCAACTATTGGCCTCAGTGGTCTTAGTGAAGTATAGAAAATTTAGCAGTAGAGAGTTTTATTTGATTTTAATGCTTATGGAAATTGTTAGACAATTTCATTCATTATGAGGGTGAATTCTTCCAACAACAGCAAGGTGTGGCAGTGGGGGCCAAATGTGACCCCATTTATGCAAATATTATTTTATCCTTTTGGGAAGATAAATTTATCCTTGGCTCCAGGTATAGTAACTGCTCGAAATTGTATAAAAGATACCGAGACATTGTGTGTTTTTATGGGTAGATACTGAGGAAAAATTTTTAGAATTTGTTAAGTATCTATAAGACTTGACGCAATTTTTAAAGTTTACATACAAAACTGATTTAAGCAAACTTGAATACTTTGATATCTCTATCACCAAACAGCCAGGAAGATTTAACTCGAAAGTATATAGAAATGAAACATTTACTAATTCCCATTTAGCATTCAACAGTGCACATCCGTTCTTTCAAAAGAAAGGAATAATAAAAGATCAATATGTTAGAGGGAGCAGGATGACATCAGATGATACAGATTTTGAGGTAGAATGCAGTAAACTATTCAAGATGTTTTGTGAAAGAGGTTACCCAGCTGACCTGATTAAAAAAATAGAACAAGAAGTTAGAGAAGGAAGGAAGGGGAAGTTTAAACCTGGTTTAGGTTAAGGCCTACTGGAGAATGATGTTACTGAACAAGAAATGTTAAACAATGGCAATGGCCATTTGGCTAGTAACTTTGTGACTGATTACAATGCTAATTCAAATGCAATAAAAGCGCTATTAGAAAAGGAATGGACCAGGTTTAGTGCTACATCAGATTTGGGCTTCATTTTCAAAAAAACTTTTAAATGTACCTACCGAAAAGGTAGAAGTATAAAGAATATTTTAGAAAAAAAGGAAACATGGTTAGAAGGGATAAAGTTGGCACTTTTAAGTGTGGACGTTGTTCCCAAAGTGTATGGATCAACAAGACAGATACAGTCTTCCTGAGAAGCAGGGATAGACTGATAACAAGTAAGTGTTTTGCAAAATGCAAAACAAATGGAATAGTATATCTTGTTACTTGTAGTAAATGTGACTCATTCTATGTAGGTAAATCAGAGAAAAAACTAAGAAGTAGAATGTATGGGCACCAGTATGACATTAGGAACAACTGTAAAAAGAATGCACTATATAGGCATACTTTGCAATGCCAAGATGCCAAGTTTTTCTTTTATTACAGTGGTCAGGAAATATTTCTACGTGGCTCATCTCATCACAAAAGGATTCTCATCCAGAAAAAAAGAGGTCATTGTTCCCCTCTACTCATCACTCATTAGACCCGTTATATAGAGTACAACACCCCTTTTGGTATGTACCTCACAACACATCTACAACAACTGGACAGACCACAGAAATGCCTCACAAAGAGGATTACTGGCCTCAAACAGATGCCCTATGCAGACCGTCTCAAAAAACTACAGCTTTACTCCATCGCATATCGCCTACTCAGGGGCGATATCTGCCTAACATACAAAGCTATGTCATACCCAGAGCTGTTGGACATGCTCCACTTAAAGAAATCCCAATCCCTCCGAGCTACACGCTCTAGGGACCTTAACCTTGTCACCACAATAAACAGAACATGCTGGAGGGATAGATTCCTGTCCCAGAGACTTCCCATACTCTGGAACAGACTACCTATCTATGTCAAACAGAGCTCCTCATTAGCACTCTTCAAGAAAAATCTTGATGATTGGATGGGAAATGGTAAATTCGCCCCGGGGATCACTTCTGTGGCTCTGCTCGACAGGGGCACAGGAAAATAATTTTCTTGGTTGGCGAAAGCCAGGGTACATTTTTTGGCTAGGCTTGTATGGGCCCTAGGGCCGATAGCCTAGTACCTACCTATGAACCTATGTCTTGGAAGTGGTACATAAGGATATTAGAGGTGGCCCATGGGAAGCTAGACTTGAGTACAAAGAACTGTAATGGCAATTGTTACTAGAAGCCACTAAGACCCCTGGGCTTAATGATTTGGTTTCTTTAAAACCAGTCCTTAAACTAAGGTCAGCAAAATTATAATGTTTTATAATGTGTTTGCTTTGTTAAACAGTGCAATATTTGTATGTATTTTATACTGTTTTATAATATTTATTTAGATAGGTATTTTATGGGTAAAACGTTTTAAGAATGTATGAATTTTATAATGAAAATGCTGCATTTTTTTCTGTGCTTCCAGCGTGTTGTCTGTGTAAAAAAGTTTTACTATTTAGCCACTGGATGGTGCTAGATCATTTTAGATAAAACTGCATTTAGCTTGTTCTCAGTATAAATGTGTTTGAATCATATTTTATTGAATATTTATATAAAAATATAAGCATTTTTCAAGGCTATTTGATGGTAGAAAGCTACTTTATGTATTTATATAAATAGTTGTATATTTATGTATATGTCAGTGTTTTATATAGCACTCAGCTTCTTTTATGATTGCTTTATACAAAATTGTGAATATTTAATGCCCTGCCAATGACATTGGTTTTCTAATTAAGTAATCAGTATATATACAGAGATCTTAACTCAGTGTACATTTTCCATCTGAAGAAGTCTGTTGGGAGACAAAAACGCTGTTCATTATTCTGTTAAAGTGTTAATGTGTATGTACTGTGACCCAAAGGGGTATTTTTATGAGTTTTATTTTTTACCAAGTGGAGTGACTATTAAATATATTTTTATTGCATCCAGAGGTCTTTGTGGGCTTTTTCCAAGTGCATATTGTTTTCTGAGGTTCAGGATTCCTCTATCAGAGCACAACTAAATTCACTTCTGTCAACAGCATCCCAAGTGACCAGGCACTCTATTAAGTGCAGCTATGATGCTGTGGAAGATGCATCCAAAGCTGCTGCTTCTGGATCAGTGCTGCGATGTTACTCCTGGGTACGACTACAGCCCCTTCCCATGGATGTTCAAACTAAACTTCTGGATGCACCCTTAGACAATAAGGCCCTCTTCTGACAAGCTTCTGTTGAGCTACTCAAATCCCTCCACGAGAATGGTAAAGAGTTAACGAACCTCAAACACCTTATGGTATCCCCTATTCCTAGATATCATAGGAACTATCTTCAGAAACTCTCCTTTGTAAGAAGGCAATCCTTTCATTCAGCACCACAATCAAGGGGACATAGACAGCCGAGAAAGACTTCTTCTCTCAGATTTCCCTCTAGAGCCTCTACCACACCCTTTCGGAGCCAGCCTGGCCAACCCAGGCCTCCTCCACTGTGATTCACCCCTTCTGCATCCAGAAACACCCTTATCCCTTCAACTCACCCTCTCCCTTCCCTTCTGGCGGAGAATAACAACAGAACAATGGGTCCTCACTATCTTCCATAGAGGATATTACATGACTTGGTGCATGCTCCCACCATTCCAAGGGATTCCTCATCCACCAAAAAAACAAATCCACCTGATGTTATGTGGTCCTGTCTTGCCTCCATTCTTTACTCACGGGTTCGGAGCCGGGAATCGGCTCCGACTCGGCCAACTATTTCTTTAGCACAAAGTCTCTAATTGGCTGGGCTAACCCGGTATCCCAAGATACACGTCGCCCTAGCCCCAGATCTCGTTTGCCGCTCGTAGAGTTAGGACGTGGTCTCGCTTGGCTGTGGCTAAGTACCCTTTTCAAATACTTTCTAAGTATTTTAGTAGTCAGTTGTATTGCAAAAGCTATTTTAATAGCTACTCTTCTTTTTTTGACTAGTTCTTGTGAGCTTTTGTGAGGTCTGTGTTTGTTTGTGGTATCCCACTGTTTCGCGGGTTAGGCCCGTTTAAGTTAGAGGACCTAGTCCTCTCCAGTGTTGTTCACTTGTTTTTTTTTTGTGCTGGGTTTTTGAGTTGTGGGTAGTTGTTTTCCCTCCAAGAAACGTTTAAATTAGAGTTTACTTGGCCGTTAGTGTGTTTTGGTTTTTCCCGCCTTCCTCTTGTGTTGTCTCTGTCGGCTGAGTGTTGTGCGGTTGTTATCATGTCTAAAGAACAGAAAGAACATAAACACTCCGGGTTTAAGAAGTGTACCAAATGTGGCTACAAAATGTCCATTACAGATGGGCATTCCATCTGTGTTTATTGTCTGGGTGCTATTCACCTACAAGAGTCCTGCAGTTTTTGCCACGTGTTTAGCCCTAGGGTACTGCAGGAAAAAAAAAAACTGATTTTAAAAGGTCTGATTAAGCCTTCTTTTGAGGAGGCCTTAGATTCTTCTTCATCTTCTAGTGCTAAATCTAAGCCTGCTAAGGCCAAGAAAAGATCTCCAGCTCCGTCTGCCTCTCCGGAGCCTTTGGAGAAGGTTTAAAAAATGGATACTTCCCCCTCGGCTCCATTGTCCTCGGGGCAGCAGGAGAAAGTCTCGGTTATGGATACTACCTCCTCGGCTCCATTGTTCTCAGGGCCGCAGGAGGTATCTGTTGTACTGTAGTCGACCTCGGCTCCGATATTATTGGAGCCTGTTCGGAGCCGGTCACCCAGTGTCAGGCATGAGTCTCCATGTAGGAGATCCCGATCTCCTTCTATTTCTTCCAAATCCTCTAGGCTGCCTGATTTGGATGTGGATAGGGTGGTCCAGAGGCTCCTGCAGTTGCCGGTGTTGACAAAACTGTTTTCGGCTCTGACCCAGTCAGCTCCAGAGCTAGTCCCTGTCCTGGTACCGATGATTCCTCCTCCGAGCACCCATGTGTCGCCGGAGCCGGAGTGCCCAGCTCTGACTGATGTCCTTGTTTCGGCACCGATACCCCAGGTGAGTCTATCGGAGCCGGTGTCAGCTCCAACCATGTCGGTTCCGTCCTCTGGTTTCGGTACTCTGGTTTCCTCAGTCGGACCCGAGGGGGATACCTCGGGACTCCTGTCAGTTCCAAGTCTCCCTCTCGGTGCATCAGCTCGTGGAATCTCGACTCCGGTCGTGGTCTCAGAGACGGGTCGGTCCTCTGATTCAGGGGGACCTGCCTTCGAGGCCATGAGGAGCGCACTGGCTAGATCGTCAGTCACATCACCTGGATCGGTCGCTCCGTCCCCATACACCCTGGCTAGAGTCTCTGACGTCCCCCTATCCATGGATGGCGGAGCCCGAAGGTCTGGGGATATCCCCTTGAGCGGTCTCCTACTTTCTGAGGGCCCCTCAGAGTCGGTGCCTGAGGAGTCCCCAGAAAGAAGTTGTGCAAGAGGAAGCACATAGACTCCCAGGACGAGTCCCTCACCTCTGATACCGACCTCGAGGAGTCAGAGGGGTCCCCCAAGTCGTCCTCCGATGATGTCTCTTTCTCCGACATCCTGGAGATTTTGAGGCAGAGAGGCAACTGGCCTTCCAAGACCCCCTCTGAGGAGGAGTCGGTATTCCTCAAGGCCTTCGGAGCTCAACCCTCCGCCTCCTGGGTGTCTCCACCCTTCGACGAACTCCTGGATTTGATTTGTCGAAGGGTGTGGGAGAACCCTGATTCCGTGGAACCGGTGCCCAGACGTCCAAATAAGTTCCTTTCTGCTCCCCCGGGGAAGGAGTTCCTGACCAAAGGGGTTTCAGTAGATGCCTTGGTGGTGGCGGCTGCCACTCAGCAGGAAGTTGCAGAGGCTTCTTCTTCTGTCCATCCTCCTAACAAGGAGTCCAGGAGTATGGACCGGTACGGGAAGCGTACCCTGTCTTCGGCGACCTTTACCTTGCGGTCGCTGAATTACCTTTGTCATTTCACTCGGCTCCAAAGAGATCTCTTTAAGGAGCTAGGAGATACTCTGACGGGTAACATGCCTGAAGTGGTAACGCAAACTGTTAATGCCCAGTTGCCTACCCTTGGTTCCATTGTCAACTCGTCCATGAGGCTCATATCTTATGCAGCTGAAGGGGCGAGTAGGGCAGCTAGCTCAGGTGTAGCTCTCAGAAGGCAAGCCTGAATGCACCTGTGTCATTTCGTGGAGGCCTTTAAGTCTTCCTTCACTGACTCCCCCTCTGATGGGTCCACTCTTTTTGAGACCAAAGTGAAAGACACCCTCACCAGATGCGAACAGGAGGGAAAGACACTATCTGCCATAGGGGCCCGTTTCTCTCTCCCTTCTAGGCCTTACCCCAAGGCTCAGAGAGGGGGGAAAATGTGGTTCAAGAAGTCTCAGAGGCCTTTTCCTACAGCTCAAGGTGAGTCCCCCTCCAGAGGCAGAGGAGGGGGAAATTATTCTGGAAGACGCCGTCCTAGAGACAGAGGAGGCCCCCGCAACTTGGGAGACTGCGATTCCTTTCGCGGATCTTCCTTCCAGCGTTCCTGAGGCATTGCCCAACTGTGCTGTTCCAGAGCTAGTTGGGGGCCGAATTTCGTTGCATCCAGAAGCCTGGGAAAGCATCACCCAGGATCGTTGGGTGCTTCGAATAGTTACCGGAGGTTATGCTATTTCCTTTATATCAACACCCCCTCCAGTCAGAAGAATCCTGGACGTCCCACCCAGTCAACGGGATCAAGCAGCACTAGAAGTTACAAAGCTGCTAGAAAAAGGAGTCATCCAACCAGTCCCCTCAGACCATATTGGATCAGGAACTTACTCAAGACTCTTTTTGGTGCCTAAAAGAACAGGGGACCTGAGACCCATTCTGGATCTCAGTCGACTGAATAACTACGTTCCGAAGTCCAAGTCACGCTTCAGTCCATTTTTCCATTGCTGGAAAAAGGAGTATGGATGTGCTCCATCGATCTCAAGGATGCCTACTACCAGAACAAGATGGACAAGGCATCCAGGAGTCACTTACACTTCCGGCTGGGAGCCAGTCACTTCCAGATGTCCTTCAAGGGTGCATCTGCAGTCCTTACAAATGGGTAGTCCTGTCGTCAGGCAGCCCTTCGGTCGGCCGGATTCCAAAGTCTGGGTCTGGCTTCGGCTGGTGTCGCACTTCACCCGACGTCATAGCTGCAGTTTTTCGGGTATAAAGGCATCAGCCGATGCCATTTTCCTCAGTCTTTCTTGCGCGTGCCCAAGCAGAAGCTGTTCGCAAGTGCCGGTCGGTCAGAACCAGAGATTTCATACCGAATACTACTTCGAAGACTTCTAAAAAGCTAAGTACCCCGTTGGGGACTCTTTCTTGCCTCAGCCGATGTCAGAAAAAGTGAATAACTGTTTAACTTGTGGGAAACAAATACCTCATAAAGATTTCCACTCTTACTGCTTACCTTGTTTAGGCCCAGACCACGACGTAGCAGCTTGTCTAGCCTGTGCTTCTTTTAACCGACGGACGCTTAGACGTCGGTCAGAATTTGCAGAACAGTTTTTCGGCTCTGAATTTGCTTATATCATGCCGTCGGACCCTCCGACTTCACAAATTACCAAAAAACGCAGGGAAAAGGACCGACACTCGCGGTCCGCGGTTTCGGCCGAAACCGCGGTTAAGCCAACCACGAGTGTCTCGGTTTCGGCTGAAACCAAGCAAGCGGTTCTTCCCCCGGCCGAAAACCTGCCTTCTACCGAGGCCTCTTCTAGCCTGGTGGAATCGGCTTCTGAAATCCAACCTTCTGTTGCGGTTTCTCAGGAATTATCAGACACTATTCCCTTGGATATTTCAACCCCTGCACGTGGAGCTGCTAGGCCTCCTGCAGCCATGTCTATTAAGGCCTTTGCCAGGGCTAAAGCAGCTAAAGCTTCAAAAACGGTGCCTGTTAAACCCCCCTCTCACAGGCCCAGCACCAGTTCCCATATGCTTTCTTTGGCTGAGGATCTCATTTCTTTAATTCGTGGCTCCCAGCCTCATACAGACAGGGGCTCTCATCCACCTCCAGAGAAGAGGCCTAAAGCAGAGCCCCCTGAACCAGTATCCACAGATAACTCCTCTGATGACTCAGAACATACAGACCCTCCTGAGGCTCCTTATTCCCCTTACGAAATCTCCCAGGGTCCTAAAGCTGTAGCAACTACATCTGCTAAAAACCCCCTCCCCTCTGAAAGGGAATCCAGATCCTTAGAGAGATGGGGTAAAAAAGTTTACACTTCTGCTACTTTGTCAGCTAGAGCTTTGAACTGCCAATTCCATATGATTCAATATCAAGAGTTTATGCTTGATCAGTTAACTAAAAAGCTGTCCTCTGAAGAATCTCTAGATAAAAAATATGTTCAGGAAATGGTACATAGCATACAGCAGGTTAGTAACCATTCTTTAAAATGTGGCTATGATGCACTGGAGGCTTCCTTTAGATCAGCCATGACTGGCACAGTTATCCGGAGACATGCATGGTTGAAAGAGCAAGCATTCCCAGACCATGTCAAATCTAAGCTTTTGGATGCACCCATGGACAAGGTCAATTTATTTGGTTCCCCTGCACAGCAGGTACTAAAGAAGATGGAAGAGAAGGCAAAATCTGTACAAACAGTGAAAGATTTCTTACAGGTTCAACCTCCAAGGTTTAGCAGGAACTGGCCCTCCAAAAATTGGTCCTTTCCAGACTCCTCTAAGACACAGAGAGGCAGGAATAGGTGTTCAAGAGGCAGAAACCAATCCAGGGGTGCCTACAGGGGACGCCAGTGGCAAGGTAACAACCAGCAAGGCACGCAGCCACCACCACTACAACAACACAATCACAGTGACTTGGATGTGGCACCGCCTACCAGGGAACAACTGGAAGCACCCTTAGGTGGGAAGCTAACCTTATTTTCAAAGAACTGGCATTGCATCACAAGGGAAAAATGGATTTTGCAAACTATAGACCAAGGTTACAGGTTCCATTTCCATACTCTACCAGGAAAGAGAGGAATGCCAAACCTACCACCTACTCAAAGGGCAGAAGCTCTAAAGCAAATATCTCAATTATTAAGAATGAGAGCTGTGGAAAAGGTACCATCTATGGAGCAAGGAAAGGGATTTTACTCCAGACTCTTCCTGGTACCAAGAAAAGAGAACAAATGGAGGCCTATTCTCGACCTGTCCGCTTTAAACACATTCCTCATTGTTCCAAAATTCAAAATGCTGACCCTACAGCAGCTTCTTCCCATGCTGGGCAAGGAGTCTTGGCTGGTAACTCTAGATCTCAAGGAGGCATACCTGCACGTCCCCATACAACCAATTTGCAGAAGATACTTCAGATTTCTTGCAGGATCAGAGCATTATCAATTCTCAGCATTGCCCTTTGGCTTATCTACTGCACCCAGAGTGTTCACGAAATGCCTGGCATCAGTAATTGCTCATTGCAGACTTCAGGGGATCCAAATTTATCCCTACCTGGACGACTGCCTGATTCAAGCGGACAACAAAAACAAACTAACAGAAGACTTACAAAGAGTCATTTACCTACTGCAAGCCCTGGGATATACAGTCAATATAAAAAAGTCAAGGCTGACTCCATCCCAAAGAATAACTTTTCTGGGTGCAGAGCTGGACACATTAAAACAAATGGCATTCCTAACTGCAGAAAACCAAGAGCAACTACCTCTCTACTTCTTGGCATTAACAAAGCAGAACCATCTAACTGCAAGAAAAGTACTGCAAGCCCTAGGCTTCATGGCATCCTGCATAATTCTGGTCCCTCATGCCAGACTGCATATGAGAAAGCTACAGTGGTACCTAAAGAATTTGTGGTCCCAACACAAGCACAGCCTAGAAACCAAAATTCCAATAATCCCATGCCTGAAACAAGAGTTCCTATGGTGGGCTCAGGCCTGTCAATCAAACAAAGGATTGCCCTTCTGCAACAGTCAACCAAGCCAAACCATCACTACAGATGCCTCAGACCTCGGTTGGGGGGCACACATGCTGGACAAGTGCATACAAGGCTTATGGACTCAAGACCAGCTGCGCCTGCACATAAATCTAAAGGAAATGCTGGCAGTAAAATTGGCAATCCAGTCATTCAGACCATTTCTCCAAGAAGGTCAGTTGATGATAAGGACAGACAACACCACAGTTATGTGGTACATCAACAAACAGGGAGGCACACATTCATATCCTCTATGCCGGCTGGCACTGGACCTATGGGATGTGGCTCTGAGCTACAACATTCAGTTACAAGCAATTTTTGTACCGGAAAAAGAAAACATTCTAGCAGACATTTTAAGCAGAACTACCACAGATGCCCACGAATGGATGCTGCATCCAGACATCTTCAAAGCCATCACAAGAGAATGGGGATTACCACAAATAGACTTATTTGCATCCCCACTCAATCACCAGCTAAAGAAATTCTGCACAAGGACGTACCACCCACTTGCTTGGAGGGTGGACTCCCTATCTTTCAGTTGGAAAAACCTGACAGCTTATGCATTCCCACCACTTCCTCTGATGCACAAGGTGCTTTTGAAGATCAAAGAGGAACGTCCAAGGATCATTCTGATAGCTCCAGACTGGCCAAGACAACATTGGTACCCATTGCTGAGGAGCATGTCCCGGGAACAAATATGGACACTGCCCCTGATCCCATTGCTGTTAACACAGAGCAACTACAACATCCTGCATCCAAACCTGAAAACTCTGCAGCTAACTGCCTGGAACATTACATAAGGACAATTAACCCAGATTTATCCCAAAGGGTTAAAGACATAATCCTTGAGGCTCGTAGACCTTCAACAAGAAAAAATTATGCAGCAAAATGGAAAAGATATCTCATTTGGAGTACTGCAAAAGGAGAAGATGGCTAGTAAACATAGCCAACATCCTGGAGTACTTGGCAGAGCTCTTCCATGCAGGCCTGTCCTATTCTTCCATCAAGATACATGCATCAGCTATTTCAGCAGAATACAGCTTGGATCCTCCTGTCTTCTCTCATCCTCTGCTCAGACAGTTTCTGAGAGGAATTAAAATGTAAAACCTCCCAGGAAACCACCATTGCCAGCATGGGACTTGAACTTTGTGTTAGAAAATTGACACTTCCCCTTTCGAACCAGCAGCAACAGCAGAATTACAATACTTATCCTGGAAGACTGCTTTCCTACTGGCAATCACCTCAGCAAGAAGGGTCTCTGAACTACAGGCATTAATGGCAGTGCAACCCTTCCTGATCTTCCATCAAGATAGAGTGTCCATGAGAACAAATCCCACATTTATGCCTAAGGTGGTATCCAGAGTGTCTTTAAATCAGGCTATCCACCTACCTACATTCTTCCCCAACCCACAGAACAGGGGAGAAGGACTGTTGCATACCTTGGATGTACATAGGCAATTACGCTACTACCTGGACAGGACCAAGTCCAATAGAAAAACTGACCAGCTTCTGGTAGCATATGCAACAGGAAAGGAAGGAAAACCTCTTTCAAAACAGACAATCTACAAATGGATAGGAAATTGTATTAGATTTTGTTACTCCTACCATGGAAAGAAAACTCCAGACAACATCAGGCCTCACTCCACAAGGGCTACAGCCACTACCACAGCTTTCTTACGAGGAGTGGCTACCAAGGACATTATAGAGGCTGCTACTTGGACCTCCGTGCATGCATTTGCCAAGCATTACAATTTACCTTTATACTCTAGATCCCGAGCAGGTTTTGCCACTGCTGTTTTGCAAGGGATCCTAACTACACCATAATCTCTACTTTTTCCTCCTCCCTAGTTTAGCTATGGTATTCTACCCATTTGTAAGGACTGCAGATGCATCCTTGAAGGACATAGTACAGTTTTGTACCTACCATAAATGTAGATGTCCGATAGGAATGCATCTGCAGTCAGGATTACCCACCCACCTTCCCCTCTGTGGTACTCCTAGGGTATTTGCCATCCTTCAGCTAGCTTGGGGGGGATCTATTATGGTGTATTTGTTTGTATATATGTACATACATGCTTATTTTATGTGTTTGCTCTCTACTATTGGAAACATTGGCATTTATCCAAATTTAGCCATAAAAGAGGGCACCTGGCATCTGGGGCAAGAAACACTGAGGAAAATGGCGTTGGCTGATGCCTTTATACCCGAAAAACTGCAGCTATGACGTCGGGTGAAGTGCGACACCAGCCGAAGCCAGACCCAGACTTTGGAATCCGGCCGACCGAAGGGCTGCCTGACGACAGGACTACCCATTTGTAAGGACTGCAGATGCATTCCTATCGGACATCTACATTTATGGTAGGTACAAAACTGTACTTTTTGTGCCCTGCCCTTTGGTCTCACCACAGCCCCCAGGGTGTTCACCAAGTGTTTGGCAGTGGTGACAGCTCACCTGAGACGTCAAGGATTCCAGGTGTTTCCGTATCTGGACGACTGGCTTCTCACCGCCCCCACCAGGCATCTGCTCGTTCAAGCCAGGGAGACTACCATAGCACTGTGTCAACAATTAGGAATTACTTTAAACTGGGAAAAGTCTGCCTTGCTGCCCTCACAGTGTGTTGTTTTTATAGGCGCAGAGCTAGACTCTATTCAGATACGAGCCTTTCTGCCACAAGAGAGAATGAGTGCTGCAGTCTCAGATCCACGCACTGTTGCCCTTCAAAAGAGTTCAAGCCAGGTTAGTTCTCCAGCTTTTGGGCTCCGTGGCCGCCACCATCATGCTGGTGCCTCTGTCCAGGTTATATATGCGGATTCTGCAATGGCTCCTTTCTGCCCAATGGTCATTTCAGAAACTTCCTCTTTCCCATTTGATACTTCTCAGGAACGGTGCAAACAGGACCTCCACTGGTGGCTACGTTTCGCCAATCTGGACAAAGGGAGGAGCTTGATTCCTATGTCTCCAGTGGCCACGGTGACCATGGATGCCTCCCAGATGGGGTGGGGGGGCATTATCTTGGCAGGACGGTCCAAGGCACGTGGCAAGATCACAAGGTACATCTGCACATCAATGTTCTGGAGATGAGAGCTGTGTTTCTAGCTTTGCGAGCACTCTCTACCTCTGGGAATGATTGCGATTCACTCGGACAACATGTCCGTAGTGTGGTACCTGAACAAGCAAGGGGGAACCAAGTCTTATCCCCTCTGCAGAGAGGCCATGCGAGTGTGGCATTGGGCAATATCTTCCCAACGATTCTTAGTGGCAACGCACATTCCGGGAAAGTCCAGTGTGATAGCAGACAGGCTGAGCAGAGCTATTCTGATGCCTTACGAGTGGTCCCTGAACAACCGAGTGGCGGTTCAAATTTTCAACAGGTGGAGTCAGCCTTGCTGCGATCTCTTTTGCCAGTCCCCTCAATGCCAAATGCAGTGAGTATTTCACACTGATCCCCCCACAGGGGGAGGCACCCAGGGACGCTCTAGCCCACGATTGGCCTCCCGGTCTGGTCTACGCTTTCCCTCCGTTTCCTCTCTTACTAAGAATGATTCAGAAAGCCATATCCTTGGGAAGCAGGATGATTCTGATTGCTCCACACTGACCTCGACAAGTATGGTTCCCTTTTCTTCAGAAGTACGCAGTGGACGGTCCTTGGACTCTGGACCCAGTGCCAGACCTCCTGACTCACATAGCAGGCCAGCTCCATCCATCCCTGCGAACCCTCAGGCTGACAGCCTGGCTACTCCACTTCCATCACTAGTTAGATGGCATTTTGTTTCACCGGAGGTGGTACACATCTTGTCTTCATCTCATAAGTCTTCTACCAGAAAAATCTATTCCAGCAAATGGAAGAGATTTTCCATTTAGGCTCAGGCCCAAGGTTTGGACCCCTTCACAGCCCCAATTCCATCGGTTTTAGATTTTTTAGCCATGCTTTTCCGTCAGGGCTCTATGCCCGCTACCATTAAAGTGCAATTGGCTGCAATCTCCAATTTCCATACATCTTATGAGCCCTCTCTTATGGGCCATAAAATCTGTAAGGCCTTCTTGAAAGGTGCTTGGCTGCTTCGCCCTCCTGTGTCAGAGCCTGTCATGCCATGGGATCTAAACCTTGTGCTACAAGTCATCACTTCACCACCCTTTGAAGCAGCTGCCACCTGTGAACTGAAATTTTTATCTTGGAAAACGGAGTTTCTAATAACCATTACATCGGCCAGAATAGTATCAGAACTTCAAGCTCTGTCCATTAAACCTCCGTATTTGACCTTTCATAAGGACAGAGTTTCACTGAGACTTAACCCATCCTTCCTTCCAAAGGTGTTATCCACTGTTAATCTCCATCAATCGATTGTGTTACCAGTGTTCTTTCCAAATTTTTCCAATAAAGCAGAGTTCAGGTTCCATCAGTTGGATGTGCACAGGCAATTGAGGTTCTATTTACACAGGACTAAACAGGTTAGGAAGTCTGATCAGCTGTTTGTGTCCTTTTCAGAGAACAGAGCAGGTTGTCCTGTTTCCAAGTGCACAATTTCTAAATGGATTAAAGATTGTATTTCCTTCATCTACTCGGCGGCAGGCAGAAGTTTACCTTTTCTCGTCAGAGCTCACTCTACCAGGGCAATGTCTACATCAATAGCTTTCCATGCCAGGCTTTCACTGGATGATATTTGTGCTGTGGCCACCTGGGCCTCTCCTCACACCTTTATCACTCATTACAAGCTGGACGTGGCTTCTAGGGGCCGGGCTTCCTTTGGTTCCACGGTTCTCAGTAGTATCCTTCTATGAGCATCCCAGGATATAGGTGCTGGGGACGCTGTCCCGTGAGTAAAGAATGGAGGCGAGATAGGACCACATAACATCAGTTAGTTATGTACTCACCATAACGATCGATGTATGTGGTCCATCTCGCCTACATTCTTACATACCCTCCCACCTACCCCTTTCCTAGAGGATTTGGAGGAATATTGGCTCTGCGAACCCTTCAAGGTCAGTTGCTTTTTCTTTCTTTGGCTGGAATTCCTTCCAGTGTTGGTTATGTATGAGTTATGATTGGTAGGGTTGCAAACAAGATCTGGGGCTAGTGCAAGGTGCATCTTGGGATACCGGGTTAGCCCAGCCAATTAGAGACTTCGTGCTAGAGAAATAGTTGGCCAAGTCGGAGCCGATTCTCGGCTCCGAACCCGTGAGTAAAGAATGTAGGTGAGATGGACCACATACATCGATCGTTATGGTGAGTACATAACTAAATGTTCCCACCAATCATTCATCAACTTCTAAATCAAGGCACCATAGAACTGGTGCCCACCCCTCAAAGGAGCACAGATTTTTATTCTAGAATGTTCCTGGTACCAAGGAAAGAGGGTCCTTGGAGACCTATCCTGGATCTATCCTTTCTCAATCTCTTCCTCCATGTACCCAGCTTCAAAATGATCACCTTACCTCTTCTCTTGCCTCTTATCCCCTCCCAGGCATTCATGCTAGCTCTAAATCTCAAGGATGCCTACCTCCACATCCCAATTCATCCGGATTACAGGAAATTTCTCAGATTTTCAGTAGTTTCCAGTCATTTTCAATTATCTGCATTGCCTTTTGGTGTATCCACTGCCCCAAGAGTGTTTACAAAGTGTCTAGCCCCCTTCATTGCCCATTGCAGGACCCAGGGTATACAAATATACCCATACTTAGACGACCTACTCATCCTGCATCAGGACCACCAACTCCTACTCCTTCATCTACAACAGGTGTCGAACACCCTCTCTCTTCTGGGGTTCACAATAAAAGTAGAAAAATCTCAACTGATCTCAACATGATTTTCCTGCGGTGCAGACCTCTGTACAGACTGCATGAAGGCTTTCATCCCAGACCAAAGGATTCAGGAACTCTGTCTATACCTCAACCAGATCCTTACGTAAACCACCCTGACAGCTTGGGAATTCTTGAGACTGTTAGGCCACATGGCATTCCTTATACCCATGCTGCCTTTGGCAAGACTGCACATGTGCAAACTTCAGTGGATATTAAAAAAAACTGTGGACCCAACATTCACAGCCCTTGGACTCCCCACTTCCACTTCTCCTATGCCTAAAAAAGGAGATTCACTGGTGGATATTTACAATGCAGACCAACCCGGGGACCCACCTCCAGATCCCAGCATCTCTACAAGAGCTATCCACAGATGCTTCAGATCTGGGCTGGGGGCAGTGTTACAAACAAATCAACAACACCTCTCAGTACAAGGAAATGGTCTACTCTAAGGGTAAAAGACCACATCAATATCAAGGAAATGAGAGGCCTGCTGTTAGCCCTTCCAGCATTCAAGCCGTGTATCCTGCCAGGAGCCCTAAAAGTAATCAAAGTCAATGTGACTGTCCTGTGGTACATAAACAAGCATGGGGGACTAGGTCCTACCCACTATGCACCCTGGCCATCCAGATTTGGAATCTAGCTGCTTCCCTCAGGGTCCACTTATTAGCCATGTATATCCCCTCAGAACAGAATGTTATGGCAGACAAACTCAGCAGAACCTCAGCCCCCTCTCACGAATGAATGCTTCAGAGAGAGTTTTTCCTAGACTTGATACACAGGTGGGGTATTCCACAAGCAGAGCTATTTGCCTCCCCAGTCAACAGGCAGATGCTCAACTTCTGCATAAGGAACTCACATCCACAAGCTTGGAAAGTGGACGCCTTCTCCTTTTCATGGGGAGGGGTGTACCTGTACGCCTTCCTCCCCTTCACTCTAATCCAGAAAGTCCTCCTATAAATTTAGAAGGACAAACCAAAAACCCTACTGATGACCCCCTTTTGGCCAAGACAGCATTGGTTTCCCCTCCTATTTTCTCTAGCCAAGGGCAATCACCACAGGTTACCCCACTGTCTAGACATACTCACACAGAACAAGGGGTCCCTTCTACACCCACAACCTAAAATTGACCTTATAGGTGATAGAATTCTAATACCTTACAGACACCTTTATTCAGAGGGCATACTCAATGTTCTGCAGGAGGCCAGCAAACCTAGTACTAGGAGAAATTATGTAGCTAAGTGGCTCAGATTTTCTAACTGGTGTCATAGAAACAACCAGGACCCTCTCACTATCTAATTTCCAAGGGTCTTATCCTACTTGTGTGAGCTACTCCAAACAGGACTAACATATTCCTCAATCAAAGTCCATTTGTCTGCCATTTCTGCCTGTCTGCCCATTTCACCACCCCTGGGATCCAGACTGGAAGTCAAACTCTTTCTAAAGGGAGTCCTCCACATCAACCCCCCACGGAAACCCATCCCTCCACCTAGGTCCTAAACTTTGTATTAGAAAAACTAACCATGCCCCCCTTTGAGCCAGCACATTCTGTTCCCTTGAAACTTTGCACATTGAAAGCAGTCCTGCTATTTCCCTCACCTCCGCCAGGAGGGTTTCAGAGATCCAAGCTCTGATGCCCACATCCCCCTACCTTGTTGTCCACAAGGATAGAGTTGTTCTTAGGACTAACCCTTCATTCATGCCCAAGGTAGTTCATGAACTCTCATTGAATCAGTCCATTAACCTACCTGTTTTCTATTCTTATCCACAAAATGCCTCGGAAAGGACCCTACATTCCCTGGATGTACACAGACAACTTTGATACTAAGACAAAACCAAAGATATCAGGAAGTCAGATCAGTTATTTATTTTCTTCCATTCCATTGCCCTAGGGAAAGCTGTATCTAAGCAAACCATTGCCTCATGCATCCCTTAAGTCTATTTCCTTGTGCTACTCCCACCATGGGAAATCCTTACAAAGCAATATTAAACCCCATTCTACCAGAGCAGCTGCTTCCTCTACTGCCTTCTTCAAAAGCATAGATTTCTCTTCTATTTTAGAAGCAGCTACTTGGACCTCAGTACACGCCTTCACCAAACACTACAAGCTGGACATAGCATCCCGTGCTAGAGCAGGATTTGCCAGGACCATCCTACAGGGTCTCCTTGACCACAGGAACACTTCCTCCTCCCAGGTTCATACTTAAAGCTCTGGTACTCTCCCTACTGTTATGAATACTGCAACATCAGAATAGAAGGATATAGAATAGCTGTGTATGAACTTACCATAACCTTAGATGTCCTTCTCTTCTATGTTGCAGTATTCAGTCCCACCCTCCTACCCCCTGTCTCTTTCTAACTACTATCCCAGGTATCTACTGAGGATAAATTGCCATCATCCCCCCTGATCTCTACCTACACAGCCATCCTACTGCCCTAGGACTGGCCTACATGTAAGTCTAAAGGTGTCTCAGGTTAGGACCCTCCTGGTCAAACCTCATAGGCACTACTGTGTGCGGCAAAACAATTCTGATGAGGGTACATGCAGACGTCACTTTTATACCTAATGTCAGTTTATGTCCCTGGTAACCGACGTCACACGTACCCTCCTGGACTAAGACTGTGGTATACTGGCCGGACGGTGGCGCTGCAGGCAGCAACTCCCTACTGTTATGAATACTGCATTATAGAAGAGAAGGACATCTAAGGTTATGGTAAGTTCTTACACAACCATTCTTTATAGACACAAGAATATGCTACAACATTTAGTTCATGAATCAGTTTATAATATCAAAACATGGATGGAAAATGAGATTGCGTTAATTAGTTATTTAGAAATTTCAATTTGTCTGTACATATTTTAAAATAAAAAAAAAGCATTGTTTGAATTAGCCACTGTTGAAAAAGTTGAACACAAGAACTTAAACTGATAAATTACAGTTTTGTGTAATTTTATTGTTCCTTTTTTTGTCTTTTAAAAAATAAATAAATAAAACAAAACTAGCCTTGGCAGTCAGAAGAAGAAGGCTCGTGGCTGCGAGAGTATCCTGTCACACTGATGCAGTTCTTCCGCTACTTGTATCACAACCTACCAGACCTTGCCCCAATGTGGATAAGTCCTGATTTCCTCTACACACTGGCTGCTACAGTTTTTCCGTTTAACGTTCGACCTTACTCTGAGATGGTAAGGAACAGAGATGCTGTTCAGGTATATGAAATGCTAAATCATGAAGGGGATGTCTGGGCTGTTAATTGGGCCTTGTGCTTGTCTGTATACACTTATATATGTAAAAAATTAGAAGGCTATCCCTTTCTTAAGGAATACAATTCACAGCTGTGATGCGTTAAAGGCTAGGTTTAAATTGAGTTCCTTGGTTCAGCATATTTGTCAGTTCTTATAAGTACATTATGTTTGTGTTGCACTTGTAGCATTCAATTTGTTGAGCACCCACACCCACATGGAAGCATGCTATTTCCAATTTGAACAGTGAGTATTACTGAAGATGCATCCTTAATGTCAAATGGCAATTTTAATGAATTTTGACATTTTGCTTGTTCAGTTTTTGTAATTGTTTTATATCTCCTGGATGTTGGATGGGATTATGAAATCGAGGATGTGAGGCAGTGGGAATCTGGATTTGTAGTGACATGAACTGCAGGTGCAGATTAGTTTTATTGCATGTAAGCTGATTGTCTCCATTGAAGGCAGTGGCAAAGTTCTGTAGACGGGGTGGTATGCTGGAACATTCTTTCCCTTTGAAGGTATATGCATACCTCTCAACTGTCCATAGTTTTAGAGAATGTTCAGATTTTTGCCTCATATTTTTGGTCTGTTCCTCATAATTTTTTTGGTTTTGTGGCAAATCACTAAGAATTAAAGTTTTTAAATCATGATATAAATTTCATTTTCAGACTTTATATCCTTCAGAAAGTGCATGCCAGCACAAATCCTTTTATTTTAGCAACTTGTTTGTAAGAGCAATATTTAAAATCTGTCCCTATTTTGGGGCCTTTGTTCCCCAATTATTTTAGGTTTTGTCCAGATTTCTTGTGCTAGGTGGTTGAGAGGAATGGGTATATGTTTTTCTCTAAAGTTGTGCAACCATGGAGTCAGTATATTTAAGTAAGGATTTGCAATGCTAGGTGGTGTCTTCCCCAGCAGAAATGTTTTCCACTGTTTTGTTTGTATTAATATTTGTGTCATATCTGCTCTGTTAGAGCATGATGTTTATGTCCTTGGTGTTTTATTATGTTCTCTATATGGCGGGATTGCTATCAGATAATCTAACTGCAGTTTGTGTAAAATAATTAAATAGTTCAAGGCACAGTAATGGTTGTGGCTCACAGCATCAAGCTGTATATGTAGTGATTGGTTATAGACAGGAGTTTATTATTATGAGATATCATTACGTTAGTTGTATAACTTCCAAATGTAATACATATAGCAGGTTGATTTCTTGTTTGACAAACAGATATTCATATTTTAACAAATGTTTGTATGGATTTGGCTTAATGTTTATAGTAATGCCTCAGAATCATTAAGAGCAATGCAGTTATCTGTCATTGACAGAAGCCTTTATTAAAAAACTTGGATTTCATTGTAAATGTTATCCAAACAATGCCTTTCAACCTGCAGACATTTCTTGTTCATAGGTTCAGTACTTGTCAATCAGTCTATTGTCCAATACAGGCCTAACCAAAAGCCCCTACTCAGAAGATCCCCCAGGAGTCAAGGAGGACAAGGTCGACCAAAATAGAATTTGAGGATGCCCATCCAGTTATCCAGGTTTGCTTTGAAGGTTGCAAGGGTGCTACTCTGCTTGACATGTAATGGAAGCTAATTCCAAAGATGAGGGCTATGTTGGGTAAAGGTTTAGTTCCTTAGCTGGGTGTTTAAGGTATCATTTTCTGCAAAGGAATATGACGTCAGTGGTTTGGATCTTTCATGACTTGAAAGGCTAGACAGATTTCCATGGAGGAGTCTTTAAGAGACTGAGTACAGAAATAGGGCTGACAGTCTGTACTGATGTTTAAGATTTTAAGGATACTGATCTTTTTATTTATAATCGTGTTGAGCGATATGTTTAGACAAAAGCTGCATTACGTTTATTATTGGTTCTGATGAGATATGAGTAAAGAGAAGGTAAGATTACTTTGGATCTAGTGGCCTTTGGAAATTACATGAGCCAGACACAAAGCTTTCTGTGCAATTACTGAGGCATGATGGTTATACAGTAAGGAAAATGAGTGCGTAGTTCCCTTATGTTAGTGTCTGATTGGAAAGATGTCACCTGTATGGTATGTAAAAATGTTTTGTTTACCAAGTTGAAGTAAGCTACAGTGTGTTGTTGTCAATCTCGCCTTTATTCTCACTGATGAGTCAGATCCAATGTATCAGATCCATCTCAGCCTTTACAAAAGCTTGAGGACTTCAGCAAAGCTCGTGGGCACCCTTCCATACCCACAATGCATTTCCCCAACTTCCCCAGATCTCGTTTGCTGTGCTGCGACAAGGATCTTCTAGCAAGCTGTGGGCTAAGTTATTTGATATTGTTTTGTCCTTGCTTACCTCTTTCTGCTTTTCTGTATTGTGGTAATTAAGAGTTTGCTAGCATATACTTTCACTTGTTAGTACCTTCCTCTTTTAGTGTTAGTTTTCCCCTTATCATTAGTGTCCATTTAAGTTAGAGGGTGTCTAACTTGTACCCGTAAGTTAGAGGGTATACTTTTACCTTTTCCTTACCTGTTTTTTGCTGGTAGTGTTGATAGTTATTACTTCCTCTTCCTTTCCAGTTACAGTCCGTTTTAGTTAGAGGCAGTTCACCAAGTCCGTTTAAGTTACAGGACTTACTCCCACCCCCTTTCCCCTTGTTGTTGTTGCTATTTACAAAAAAAAGAGTTTCTCCTTCTATATCTTTAACTAGTTAAGCTGTTTGCTTCTGCTAGCCAGAATGTCCCAGAAAGAAAGTAAGCCCTTGGGATTTAAAAAATGTGAGAAGTGTAGCATAAAGATGCCCCTCAGTGATTATCACACTTTGTGTATACTGTTTGGTGCACTTCATTTGCAGGAGTCCTGTTCCATATGCCACTCCTTTAACCAGAGGGCACTTATGAAAAGGAAAAATAAATTGATTTTGAAGGGGTTATTGAAAACCCCATTTTCTGAGGCTGTTTCTGTTGATTCTTCCTCTCCAAAGTTGGACAAGTCAGAGAGAGCGGGGAAACAGCCTTCTTTAGCTCCAAGATCTTCATCAGAGCCAAAAGCCAAACTACTGAAAGAGTCTGCTCTGGCAGCGCATACTGAGCATACATCTGCCTCCGGAGCCAGGACTTCTTCGGCGCAGACAGAATCTTCAGCTTCAAAAACTCCTATTGATCCTTCGGCTGCGAAAGACCCATTACCTGATAAGTACCATTGTCGGACCCAGTCTCTGTCCTTGGATGTGATTACTTCTCAGCTCCCTTCAACCTTCTTAGTCAGATCCAGATCCCCAACATTGTCTACCAGGTCAACTAGGAGCCTCTCAGATGAAGATGTGGATAGGGTGGTGCAATGGCTTCTCAAGACACCTGTCTTGGCCAAGCTTCTTCTGAATCTGAGCCCAAAGGAGTCAGCTCAGTCTCAGCTTCCCCCTTCAGAGCCTACCCCTCCACCAATCCGACCTTCGGTTTCGGAGCCAGAAGACTCCAATATCCAGCTGGTGTCTATATCAGGTCCGCGGCATGTTGACTCCTCAGGTCCGGTGTCTGCCTCGAGCATCTCCATCTAGTTGGAGCAGGAGACCTCTGGGAACCAACACTCGCCAGTCGGGTCCTCGGAGCTGACTCGGATCTGACTCTGTCTCTCGGGGCCTCAGCTCAGATGGGTTCGGTTCCCACCTCTTGTTCGGAGCTTCTCTCTGCTGCTCTGCGGGCTCCTTTGGTCCCAACATCTATTTTGTCGGGTCTGGAGAGTTCTTCAGAGCAGATGCAGAGTGCTTTTGAAGCTATGAGGAGGGTGATGACTGCTTCCCAGTCTCAGGCCCAATCCTCCTCAGAGCTTCCTCCCTTGTGTGCGCAGGACCCTTTACCTCCTCATCCCCATCCACAGGACTGCAGAGATCCCAGGCTCCGGATATTCCCCAGAAAACTCCCTCCTCTTCTGAAACTTCTCCAGACTATTTCACTGAGGAGGTCCCTTGGAAGAGATCATGCAAGAGGAAGCATCTAGACTCCCCAGAGGAGTCTGTCACTTCAGATACTGACCTTGATGACGCAGAAGGGTCCCCTAGGTCTCCTTCTGAGGACGTCTCCTTTGGAGACATCCTAAAATTTTGAAACAAAGAGGTGACTGTGGCAGTCCTCCTCCCCTTCGGCTGAGGAGTCCATATACCTGAAGGCCTCAGATCTCGCCTTTGAACCTCTTGGGTTACTCTGCCTTTCAATAAGTTTATTCAGTTAATCTCTCAGAAGGCATGGGAGACTTCAAATTCCATAGAACCCATTCCGAGGAGGCCAGACATATTACAGCCCCCAAAGACCAGGCCTTTCTTACCAAAGGTATAGCAGTTGATGCCATCGTTGTGCCGGCTACCAAGAAAAAGGAACTTTCCGAGACCAGTTCACCAAGCCAGCCTCCTAATAAGGATTGTTGGACCATGGATAGGTATGGAAAGCATGTCTTCTCTTCAGTGGCTTTTACATTATGATCGCTGAATTGCCTTACTCATTTTACAGACTTCAGAGGGACCTGTTGAAAGAACTATCAGACTCTCTCCAGGGAGCTGTAGCTGATGCGGTGGCAGACAAGGTCAACGCACAGCTCGCTACCCTGAAAGCAGTGGTCAGCTTGTCCATGAGACTCGTCTCATATGCAGCAGATGGAGCAAATAGGGTACAGGCATCTCTGTTAGGAGATAGGCTTATATGCACCTTTGTGATTTCACACAGCCCTTTAGGTCTTCCTTTGTTAATGCTCCCTTGGATAGCTCATCTGTCTTTGGGCCTAAAGTTAAAGAAACACTAACCCAGTGTAAACAGGAGGATAAGACATTGTCTGCCGTTGGAATGCATTTTTCCACTCTTACTTGATCCTTTCCAGAAGATCAGAGAGGTATTGGAAAGATGTAGTTCATGAAATCACAAACGTCTTACCAGGACACACAAGGTAGTAGTCCCCACCCCCAAGGCAGAAGGGGGAATAATAATGGAAGAAGCCAGCCTCGTGGCAGAGGAGGCCCACAGAATCAGGGTTCCAGAGAATCCTTCTTTTGCAGATCCTTTCAGCACTCTTGAAGGAGTGCCTGACTGCTTGCCTCTGGAGTCAGTCAAGGGACGACTGTCGCTGCACCTAGAAACCTGGCAAGACATAACCAACGACAAATGGGTGCAGGACATAATATCCAAGGGTTATATTACCCCCCCCCCCATAAACCAGTCAGTTCCAGATGTTCCACCCTGTCAGAAGTAACAAGCAATGTTACAAATTCAAAAGTTGCTCAGGAAAAAGAGTCATCCAAGAAGTCCCCACAGACCAGAGAGGATCTGGAACTTACTCAAGATTCTTATTAGTTCCAGAGAAAACTGGGTACTGGAGACTAATCCTGGATCTCAGCAAACTAAACATATCGGTGAAGAAAACCAAGTTGTAGATGGTGACACTGTGGTCAATACTTCCATTTCTAGTATAAGATAGTAGTGCTCTATAGACTTTCAGGATGTGTACTACCACATCAAAATGGAAAGACAATCCAGAAGGTTCTTGCACTTCTGCTTAAGAGCCAGCCATTTCCGGTTTCAAGCTCTGCCCTTTAGTCTCACCACAATCCCCCAGAGTGTTCACCAGATGCATGGCAATAGTGGCATCTTACCTGAGGCGCATAGGATTCTAGGTGTTTCATTATCTGGATGACTGGCTCATAGCTGCCCCGACCCAGGCATCTACTGCTGCAAGACAGGGATTATGCGGTCCAGCTTTGTTCCTCTCTAGGCATTACCATAAACTACAAGTCTGCTCTAGAGCCATCTCAAAACTTATATTTTTATAGGAGCAGACATAGATACAACCATGATGATAGCAAGGCTCCTCATGACATAGTGCGCAATCTACATTTACATGTGAGGTTGTTAATCAAGAAAACATGAACCACTGCAAAACAAGTTCTACAAGTACTGGGGAAGATGGCAGCAACTATTGTCTAATTCCTCTAGCTCGCCTACATATGAGGATACTTAAGTGGTTACTTTCCACACAGTGGTCGATTTTGCGCTTACCAGTGTCTCACAAGATCCTCGTAACTAACACTTGCAAAAAAGATCTCGAGTGGTGAATTCACTCTTTCAATATCTCAAGGCCGTCCCTTTATTCCCCCTCAACCCCAGGCCATGATGACCATGGACGCTTCCCAGATATGGTGGGGGGGGCATTATCTGGGGGAGACAGTCCAAGGCACCTGGCAGGAACACGAGGCTCACTTGCACTTAAACATCGTAGAGATGAGAGCAGTGCTTTTGGCATTGCAAGCATTTCAGAACTGTCTCCCTCTAGGAATGATAGTGATTCAGTCAGACAATACGTCGTCAGTCTGGTTCATAAACAAACAAAGGAAGAACCAGATCTTACCCCCTTTGTTGAGAAGCGCTATGGGTTTGTCAATGGGCAATCTCTTCCAACCACTTTTTGGTGGCAGCGCACATCCCGGGGAGATCCAGAGTGATTGCAGACAAGTTGAGCAGGGCCATATTATGGCCACACGACTGGTCCTTCAATCAGAAAGTAGCGGAAGAGATTTTCCGAAAATGGGGCCAGCCTTCCTGCAACCTTTTTGCTTTTCCCACCAGTGCCAAATGCAGCAACTACTTTGCCCTAATCCCCCCTATGGGAGCGTCACCAAGGGATGCACTTGGTCACGATTGGGCCCTGGGACTTCTATATGCTTTCCCTCCAAATCCCAAGTTATTGCAGAAAGTAAGTTTATTGCAGACCACGGTAATCCTGATTGTCCTCTATTGGCCTCATCAGTTTTGGTTTCCCTTCCTTCAGCCTCATCTTCTGGACCAACCATGGATTCTGGACCCGGCTCCAGATCTGCTGATGCATCCATTGGTAATGGGATATCCAAACTTCCAAAACCTCAAACTGACAGCTTGGCTGCTCCAATTCCCTTGATTGCCAGAATTTCCTCTTCTTTCCTCTCCGGAAAGATATCTTGCTGTCCTGCCATAAAACCTCTACACAAAAATTATGCAAGAGTAAATGGAATAGGTTCGTAATATGGGTGAGTGATAACCAGATAGATCCTTTTTCTGCACCCATTCATTCTATCCTAGAATTTCTAGCAAAACTTTTTCATGAAGATGTGGCAGCCTTCACTGCCACAGTCCAGTTAGTGGCAGTTTCAAATTTTCACGTGGGTCAAAATGGTGCTGCGATTATGTCTCACAGGCTTTTTAATGATTTTTTGAAGGGCAGTGCAAAGATAACACCTCCATATAAAAAGCCACCTCCTCCCTAGTATCTGAACTTCATCTTGTCAAATATTATCTGTTCTCCATTTGTACCTTCAGCCACATATGATTTGAAATTCCTATCTTGGAAAACACTCTTTTTAGTGGCTATTGCTTCAGCTAGAAGAGTTTCAGAACTGCAAGCTTCGTCTGTCAAGCCCCATACCTAGTTTTTCATAAAGACAGGGTTTCTTTATGCACTAATCCCTCCTTTTTTCTGTAGGTTGTGTTGGAAAGTAACCTCAACTAGTCTATTAAGCTGCCAGTTTTCTTCCCAAATTTCCAAAATAAGGGAGAGTACTCACTACATCGGTGGTGGTGCTGCAGTAGCGTTGTCGCCTCACAATAAGACGTCCTGTTCGATTCTCAGCTAAAGCGTCTTCTATCTGGAGATGTGCGTGAATGGGCGTACCTTCGTTGAAGGTTGTACTTCAGGGCTGGCAACTCAGTACATAAAAATCTACCAATCATTAACGGACCGGAGTTCTGCTGTGGCGACCCCTAACCGGGAAAAGCCGAAAGATACAACAACTCACTACATCTTCTAGACATTCATAGACATTTACATTTTTACTTACACAGAACTTCAGAATTTAGGAAATCAGACCAGCTCTTTATTTCTAACTCTGACATTAGGAAAGGTGAGTCATTATCAAAATGTACTTTATCTAAATGGCTCACTCTTTGTATTTCATACATTTACAACTCTAGGAATAGAGCCCTTCCATTCCCTATTAAAGCTCATTCCACCAGGTCGATAGCTACTTTTACAGCTTTCCAAGCAAGGTTACCTTTAGATAACATCTGTGCTGCAGTCACGTGGGCGAAACCCCATACATTTACTACTCTTTACAAAGTGGATTTGGCCTCTAGAATTAGTGGCTCTTTTGATTCTATGGTTCTGAGGAATATACTCCATTGAGCCACCCAAGGGTCAGGTTGCTTGAGGTGCGGTCCTATGAGTGAGAACAATGGCAAGATTGACAACACATAAAGAAGTTATGTATGTACCATAACGTTCCATGTGTGTTGTCCATCTCGGCCTTTATTCTCACAACCCACCCTCCATGCCCCCTTCCAGATCTCCTGGGAGACTAAGTGGACATTGGATTTAAGGATCTGCATAGCCTCAGAAAGACTAACCTTCATCTTTAATAACCATAATTATTATGTACATCGCCTTCATATAATAAACATTTGCTGCTTTCCTTATAATTTCTGGTAGGGCATCAGGATCTGAGGAAGTTGGGGAAATGCATTATGGGTAAGGAAGGGTGCTGACGAGTTTTGCTGAAGTCTTCAAGCTTTTGTAAAGGTCGAGACAGATCTGACACATCGGATCTGACCTGTCAGTGAGAATAAAGGCCGAGATGGACAGCACAGATGGAACATTATGGTAAGTACATAACTTCCTTTTTTTCCCATTTAATTTGACACCATTGTCCTTGCACCAGTTGTTGGAGCATTTTTGAGTCATTGGAAGATTGAATAATAACACTCAATTTGCAGTCATCTGCACACTTAGCCATAGGTTAGGAGTGTTGTTCTGAAGGTTCTAAGAAATAGATGCCAAATAGGAGAGGTCCCAATACTTAGCCCTTGTTACACCACTGTCATCTTTTTTTTAAACACCATTATTAAAGTATCACTTTAAACATAGATCCTCGCATACATTAATAGAAAAAAAAAAACTATTATTGGTTTTCATTTCCAGACATTATACAGTTCTTGATTTCTTTCTTTATAAATGTCTTTCAATCCAACATTACATAAATCACTCAATTCCTGCCTTCCCTTAAACCTTACTCCTCCTCCTGAACATTATTCTGCATATGTTTGGGATGTACCTCTCCAAACATCTGCACCAACTGGAAAGGCCACTGAAATACCTCACAAAGAAAATCCATGGCCTCCAACACCTGTCCTATGCTGACAGGCTCAACTCACTATCACTCTGCTCGGTATCGTACAGATTGCTCAGGGGTGAACTGCATCTTGCCTACAAGGTAATCTCAGAGCCTGTCCTACTAGAGATGCTCCATATCCGTAAGTCTAACTCCTCATGCACTACCCACTCAAAAGGCCTGTATCTAATATGCGACATCAACAAAACCTGCTGGAGAGACAGGTTTGTCTCCCAGAGGCTGCCCCATCTCTGGAATAGACTTACCATACACGTCAAACAGAGCACATCGCTGACCCTCTTCAAGCGCAATCTTGATGAGTGGATGGGAAGCCACAAATTTGTCCCAGGGGTCCCACCTGTGTCCCTCATTGACAGGTGCTGACTGAGGTTTCTTTTTGGGGATAAACTCTTGGCTAGGCTTGGAAGGGCCCCAGGGCCATTAGCCTAGTAACCTCCTATTATCCTATTTATTGTTCCCACAAATTCCATTTATTTCTGTGTAATTTGCTCCTTCCTTTTCCAAAGCCCCCCCCCCCCCGTCTAGATTATCTGTTTTATAATGTTCAATACGTCAAATACAATTGATTTAGATTTTGATTTCCATTTTCTAGTAATTGCTGTTTTGGCAGCCAACAAAATTAAACTTAACTAAGCAATTCAGATTCTGTGCGTCAGCTCGAAAGAATCATCTCCTTAGTTACAGCCTTTTGCTCCCCCAGTATTTCTGGTAGAAATGCTGTAAGGAATTTTTAAAATCTACTAACTCATTGCACTCCCAGAAAACATATACCCAGTTAACGTTTTCTTCCCAATCACACCTCCAGCGCTTGCTGTCTACTTGAGAAAAATTTCTTTGAAGTCTGCTCTGGTATAAAAATACCTGTTTAAATACTTTCAAGCAAAAATCCTAAACCTTCTGGATTTTGTTGCATACTTGGGAGCCATACAGATGTCCTCCCATTGTTCCCTTGTAAATTCATTTTTAAGTCTCTCTTCCCAATTTTTCTTACCTCCTCTGACTGATTTTTTATAGTTTTTTATAGTTGTCGTAGAATATTTTATATGCCCTACTAAATATCCCCTTTTTTTCCAGCAGATTCTGTTCTATATTTTACTAAAAACTCTACTAGACCAGGTCTTTCATTTTGAATTCCGCTGTCCCTTTCTGTTTGCCTATAATCTGATGACCGTCCCTGATAATGAAGGTAGGTGGTCTCTAACCTGAAGTCCAGACATCTTGACTTCATCCCACTCTATTACATTCACCTCTCTAGTTATTTGCTCCCAATACCTTGGTTCCTTTGCCAGTTTTCTCCAGTGAATTCCACCTTCATCCTCTTTGTTTTTTGTACCACTACTTGCAGTCATCTCTACTGGCAAATCTTTTTTTTTTTTCATTGATGCGTTAAATTAGGGTACTTTCTGCAACTTTATGCATATAGTGTTCTGCATAGTGGTTGTTACCTCCTTAAAGACCTACATCCAAAATCCCATTCTCTCTATTTCTTGAACTCCACCACCACCACCACCACCACTACTTCATCATCATCCCTTTCTATTTTGAATGATAACCTTCTGTTTGTATTATGTGTATGCACCTTAACTTTGTAGCTGTAAAATATCCCTTCAAATTAGGTTATCCTAAACCATCTTGTTCTATTGGGAGGATCATTTTATCCCACTTAACTCTTGTCCTCTTTCCCACCCAGATAAGTTCCTTCAACTCTTTATTAATTGTCTGTAACTTCTCTTCTGGTTGATAAAAATATGCCTGACCTGTATATAAAAGTAAAGGGACTGAGAACATTTTCACTGCTTTTATTTTACTATCCTCATCTATAAACAAGAGCTTCCAGATTCTCAGTTTTTTTATCATCTTTTGTTTAGTCTCTTCCCACATATCTTTAACTGCTGTAACCAAAGTCTTTTTATCCATACTCCTAAATACTTCATTAATGCCCCTTAAATACTGGTTTTGCTGAACCAAGATATGAGTGGGTACATAATTTACTGCTATAGCCTTTGTTTTGTCTTCATTCATTTTATATCATGAAAAGACATCAGTGGTAGCTTTTTTGATTCAGAAGTAGCATCTGTGACTTAAACCCATGAGTTCTGCCAGGCAACCAGTTAGCTATCCACATAACAACATTTGGATTTACATTCAGATTTACAAGTCTGTTAATAATACCCGTATGGAAAACAGTGTCCTGGTCCAAATATGCTGTATGTACTGCATCACTGCTTCAGTTTCTTTTTCAAAGGAGTTACTGAGGTTAACCACCTTTGACAAAGTCGAACTGATGAAAGTACAGGTTTAAGAGATTTTCATTGTCCAGGTTAATATGATCTGGGATAATATGCTCCAGAACTATATAAGATGTTTTTGAGACTGATAGGTTTATAGTAGCTAGCTCTTCTTGTGCTTGGTGCCATCCCCAATCTGGCAGCCCTTGTTGAGGAGTAAAGTAACAAAAAAAATTCCTGTCCTTGAGAAAAATAAAACATATTTGCTTCTCACCTTTTAAACTAGCAAACTGCTTGCTACATTTGTAACAAGCAGCTCCTATAGTTTATGCCACACACTGAGTGCTGCAGCAATTCAGTTCTGACTGGACCACAGATGCATTGATAATATTTAAATGCTGATATTTCACAGAAGACACAGTCCACTACAGCTCTTCATTTCTGACCACAAATTCAATACCAGCATTTGTTGAATGCCAGTCATGCACTGAAGACTGATCAGAAGCTGCCAGTCATGCCCCCCAGCACTTTGCTTCCAGGGCAGCTGCTGCCTTCACCCCATCTTAGCTATACTTCTAATTTTCAGGATCTGTGATTGAGTCACTCTTTTGTAATGGCATTCCAGTGGCTGTTTTCCAGGCTTCAGCATATCCCCAGCAGTTCAGTACATAAACTCAAAGTTAATTTGGATTGCATTCCACAGAGGTCAGCAAATGCAGCCAAAATATCATAAGTAATACTTGACTGTAGCAGCAAGCAGCACAGTATAGCTAGGTATGCCATGTATTAGTAAGTTTTGTTACTAAATTGCATTTAATGATGTCTGGTCTGTTCCCTGTACTCCGTCTTGCTGTCAGAAGTATGGCAGATTAATATGCAAAGGTAGTTGGTATAAGAAATATGTCAAAAGTCAAAATCACTCTCTGCAAACTTTCACCCTTGCCTTCACCTGCTGCTATACTGTTTCTTAGTCTGCACTTCCTGATAGTACTCATACACACCTATATACTGTGAACCAGGAGCAGTCTGTACTAATTGTGCTGTGACTTGACAGTATGTCTGTGAAGTTTGTCAGCATGTATTACAATGTCGGCTAACAGGTAGATGAAAATTAGAGAGAGACTGATTAATCTCAAATAAAGCTCAGCTGTCCTTGTAGGATTTTTCTGACATTTACTTCAGCATAGTATTAGTTTAAGGGTGTGCACACTTATGCAACCAGCTTATTGTACATTTTTTAAATTTTCTCCTAACAGATTTGTTTGTTTTTCAATTGAATTGTACATGTTATAGGTCGCATTAAAGGTGGGAAGAGTTTTGAAATAATTTATTGTAATCTCATTTTTTATGTCACAAAAACCTGGCATTTTAACAGGGGTGTGTGTGTGTGTGTGTGTGTATATATATATATATATATATATATATATATATATATATATATATATATATATATGGGTCTAGTTTAAAACACCAACGACAAGACCGGAAGATCAACAACTGAGATGACCGGCAGTTTAAAAGCCCGATGCTGAGAACACCGACATGTTAAGGTAAGTGTGCGATAGTGACAAACTTTAGGGTTAGGGGCGGATTAAGTGAGTTAGGGTTAGGGTGCGGGTAAGGTAGGTGTGCGATAGTGACAGATTTTAGGGTTAGGGGCAAGTTAAGTGAGTTAGGGTTAGGGTGCGGGTTAGGTGAGTGTGCGATAGTGACGGACCTTAGGGTTAGGGTTTGGGTTAAGGTTAGTGCATAGATAGTTGTCTGTGTAAGGTTTAGTGTAGATTTGTAAGGTTTTTGTTGTGCTTGTGTTGTGTGTGTGTTTTTTGGAAAAGGAATTTGTTTTGTTTTGTTGATTGTCAGGATTGTGGTTTCTTGGGCATGTGAAGTTTCATGCTTTTAAACTGTCTGTCATCTCAGTTGTCAATCTTCCAGTCTCTGTGTTCTCGTCTCCGGTGTTTTGCATGTCGGTGTTTTAAAGTAGACCCATATATATATATATATATATATATATATATATATATATATATATATATATATATATATATATATATATATATATAAAAATGTGTGCGTGTATATACACACACACATTTCTGACTCTATATGTATATAAATATACATATGAAATATAGATATATTGCTCTTTGCCACCACTTTGGGGTATGCAAAGCTGTATTCTTAGAATGTTGAGGGAAGAGACTCCCACATACACCTGCTCTGAGTTGAGGATGTCACAACCCCTTTATTTAAAAAGAAGGATTAGAGACAATGTATCAGAGATATTTGCTCCTTGAGTAGGTGTAGGGTCTTCTGGAATTCATTGTGACAAGGAAAGACTGTGGATTACTTGAAGATTAACATTGTAAAGGTCAGTAGATTACTAAGAGAGTCCTGTAGTACTTTAACTCTTGTTACTGGCTTACTGGAAAGACTTCAGTTTGTTCTTTATTAGTTGTGTTGTGAGTATTGAACTGTAATTTCCTATGAGGCACTCAAAACCTGAACTGCATAAAAGCGTGCTTGCTGGTGTGTTCTTTGAGGTGGCTGTAAGTGAAAATTGCACCAGTTTTTGTGAGAGTGTCTACAGCATGTTCATATGCCACTGCACTGTTTATTATTATTCTACCATAGCCTGCATATTGTGTTATAAGTTAGTTTTCCCATCCGTAGAAAGAGAGAACTGATGGTATCTATTACTATGCCCACGTTCAGAATAAGAGAATTATGCATGTTTGCCATTTAAGAAACTGTTGCCTTTTGGCAGATTTTAATTTTTTTCTGCTGGAACCTCCAATGAGACAGTATGGAAATGCTTCTGAGTTATTATGAGTCTCATAAGAGAGAGAATTGCAGTGTGTATTGTGATATAGGGGTGGGAGAACAAATCACCCCAAGGAAGCACTATTGAATGAACTTCTAACTGAATTTTGAACAGTCACAGGCTTCTCTTCATCACACCATAAGCAGTGAGCCTGAAACAGAAGCAAGAGTGTGAGAGTGAAGTCCATGAAACCATTCATAAACCAAATTTACAACAATTGCATGAAGAACAGTGATAAAATGACAATGCTGAATATTTTAGCAAAGTGAAATGAAGTTGTTGAAAGGTTGCTTACTAAGGATCTGCAAGGTGGTTCTACTAAGCTGATGAAAGAAATATACTGGGGAAAGGTTCTTGTAACCTGAAGCATGGTGATCAAGAATGTAGGTGAAAAAATATGAAAAGCTAGGTATGTGCATGTAATGTGTATTGCAAAGCTGTGCTGAATTTTCAAACTACAAAAAACAATTTACTATACATTTAAATGAACTATGAAACACTGTGGTTCTGAATTACTTGAGTTGGGGAAAGCTGTTGGGAATCCCCAGATATAAAAAAGTATGCAAAGTATGAAAAGTGATGTGCTTAAAGGCAAACAATAACATATATACACAAATGTGACAGTGCATAATCTGTGTTGAGAAACTGATATTCTAAGGAGGATCATTGTACTCGCTGTCTGAGAAAATAAAGTTAGGCAGTTCTAAAGTGTTTCCAGTAGAAAATGCTGACTACACTGTGTATTCAAAGCTGCAGCCTAAACTCTGTGTGAAGACCTAATGAAGTTAGAGGTTGTGGTTCAGTGGTGTGGTGCTTCTGAAAACTGTTCAGAAGTACTAATGCACAGGTATAAAACTAGTAGAATTTGTGTTGTGCTGTTTACTGCATAACTAACATGAAAAGTTTGCTGTGGAAGTTGTGCTGTGTGTGAATGAGAGTCTTTGGGAAAAGGAACACAAGTAGGTTGGAGCATTTGCAGTAAAACAAACAAATAGCTTTTACTGACTGCAAAGCCGATGGCTTTATATTGAGCAGAATGGAATTGTAGTAAGCACCTGAAAGCAGTTCAGAGAATACTTTGTTGCAACAGTAAAATGAAAAAATTATACAGTTTACATAAAGCAGACATTTCTTGCATTTGTGGTTTGTCCTGTGTTTAAAACAAATGAAGTCACTGTCTGTTACAGTATTCTAGAAAGATCTATATTTCTTATGAAACAATGATGGAAACCGTATTCATTTGAATGCATCTGCATGCATGTGTGTGTGTGTGTGTGTGCGCGTGAAAATCAGGATTGTTATGAAATAAACACAAAAAAAACCGAGATATGCAGTGAGTTGAAAGCACTTAAAATTATGGAATATTATACAACAGTGAATCTTACTAGGTGCTGTGTGTGGCAAAGTGTATGTGAACCATAAATAACATTCAAGACTTCTTGAGTAGTGAATTGTTCATACTGACATAGCTCTGACTTTCTCATCTTATGATTTCAAGGCTCGTGAAGTTAAAAAAACAGGATCCTGGTACTTCATTTCCATAACTCTTATTTTATACTTTTGTCCAGTTTGAGCTTAGACTGTCTTAGTCTCTCATTTTTTTTCAGTCATTCAGTCTGTGATTGCGTGTTTAATTTAGGTTAAGATTGCTTAGGACCTGGACTATATTCTTACACTTACTGTCACGAGAGGCAACTAACTTAGAATTGGATGCCAGCACTTTGCAGGATGCACACATTCACAGTTACATTAACCATACATCTGAGCTTGTTCACTTCACTGAAAAAGGAGCACCTAGCCCACATGTTCAGAGGGAGTATGTGCAGGTTATACAAAGAGTACAGCACAGCAAGCTACTGAACTGGAGATCGAAGCAATTTGTGGTGGCAGTGGTAGCTGCTGTGTTACACCTTTTTGTTAATTAAATAATCCTTTTATCTTGTCTTTCTGTGATCATGCTCCCTACCAGTCTGTCTCTCTTAGTATGATCAATACCTACACATCCCTTGACCACTAGTGAGGCAGTCCATGAAATACTTCCATTGCTAATAAAATACCAAATGAAAATTCCATGTATCTGCATTTTCCTATGGGCATGTTAAAGCTATACAGCTTGAAACTCTCTGTCAAATTTAATTTGCCGGAATCCATTGCATCATCTACAGAAAAAAAATATTTTGCAGTTGGAGTGTTAAGCAGTTCTGTTGTGCAAAACTGAAGTTTCCTCTTTATATCCTTAATAAGAGCTTAAGGATTTGTGCACATATGATTTTTCAGGCTTTAATACAGCAGTCATGCTTTTTGTCCGCTTTAAGAGGGTTGGTCTGCTTCTTTTTGTGCTTTTCTTTGTGCTCACATCCCTTTTTGTTTCACCCTTCAAGACTACTTGAATTTTAATTGGTGAATGTACAGCTATTGAATTAGCAAGCTGTAGCTGACTATGTTGACATCCTAACAAACAAGGTACACTAGGTGCAGTCACTGCCAATTCATTGTCAAGAGCTATCTGAATATGTTCAATTCTTAAGAAAAGAAAAAAAAAATGTTTTTTTAAACTGCTGCCTATTTGAGATACTTTCTGGCCAGTGAACAACAAACCCAAGTGTCTGAAGAACTTTTTTATTTTTATCTGTTTAAATTAATTTTAATAACTTGAATTTGTATTAGTTAAGTTATTTAAGCCTATAGTTAGCAATTCCAAGTAGATACCTGCACTGCATTTTGCCATTTAAATGTTAGTTGAGTGACGTCTAAGCTAGTTCAGGAGTTGATTGCTTTAATGCAGTTTTAGGCCATTCAACAGCAGAGCTAAGTGTCTTAAGGATTTCGTCACTGTTTTCTTCTTAAGCCAAATATATTTCTTGTTTTTCTCCTTTCATTGGCTTTTGTCAGTTTTGTGAAGTCACACCCATTAGTTATTTAAATAGTTGTACCCTCCCATAGTGTTCTGTAAATGTTTTTTGTGTTTTAGTGTTGGAGTTCTGACGTGTTGGATTTTCCGCCATGGAAGCCCTTGGCCGTCCTGACTACCAGAGAATAGTTTTGGATGCCCTGTCCAATGTCACTGTGCTTGTGTATAATGATAGTCGGTCGGCACCATGATCTCAGTTTTTTCTTGTCATCGGAGCCTGAAGCAGAGTGCCAGACCGACACCAGACAGTGAGTGAGTCAGTCTGCACCAGAGAAAGAAGACTCCAGAAAGCTAAGTACCCCATTAAGAAACCTGTTAATCACTGTAGGGTTCACCATCAATGCACAAAAATCTCAGACAAACCCCATATTCAGGATTGTGTTCCTGGGGGCCCTACTGGATTCAGCCCACCAGAAGGCCTTCTTACCTTCAGAAAAGGTTGCTCTCCTGACCCTATACTTGAAAGAAGTAATTGCTAGGAATTACCTCACAGGCAAGGAGTATCTCAGGGCCCTGGGTTACATGGCTTCTTGCATCCTCATGATTCTCCTGGCCAGACTACACATGAAGAAATTTCAATGTTACCTAAAAATATGTGATCCCAGCATTCACAGTCTCTCATAGCAAAGATGAAGCTGATCCCGTGTCTCAGGAAGGAATTCACCTGATTGGCCCAGGATCAAACTTTGACAATAGATGCATCAGAAATAGCCTGGAGGGCCTACTTCATCTGCCTCCAGACTCAAGGAAAGTGGGACTCGCAAGTTCAGAGACAAACATATAAATTTAAGGAACTTATGGCAGTCCAAGGAATGGAAACCAGGAGTATTACTAGTGAAGACAGACAGCAACCATGGTTGTGTGGTACATAAACAAATGGGGGGGGGGACTCGCTCTTGTCTGCTTTGCCACCTATTAGTGGATGTTTGGGAATCAACTCACTCCCTGAGCTTACACTTCGTGGCACATTACTTGCCGGGTGTACATAACCAACTAGCAGATCACCTCAGCAAAAGCCTGCCAGTCCCCACAATGGCATCTGCATCAGGACGTATTTCTTAGCATAGCCAAAAAATGGGGTGCACTGATGATAGACCTTTTTGCCACCAAAGAAAATGCTCACCTGAAAAAGTTTTGTTCCTGGGACAAAGTGAAGTTGGCCTAGAGAACAGATGCTTCTCTTTCACTTGGACTGGCCTTTTCCTGTATGCTGTCCCTCTATTACCACTGCTTCCCAGGGTATTGCTAAAGATAAGAGAAGAGGGGCCAAGGGTAATACTAATAGCCCCAGACTGGTCCAGGCAGCACTAGTACCCTCTGCTAATCAGCTTGACCAGCAGGGAACCATGGCAGCTGCCACAGAGAATAGATGTATTAACACTAGACAGGGGCAAGATTGTACACCCCAACCTGCAGACACTGAAATTGTCAGCATGGCTGATACCTTGATTTTATGTAAGAAATCTCTCCTTGAAAAACAGTTCTTGGATATTATAAAAGAGGCCAGGAGACCTAGCACAAGGAAATCTTACTCCTCTAAATGAAAAAGGTTCACTGTTTGGTGCAGACAAAAAGTGTAAAACCCTCAGCTAGCCAATATTCCTCTCATCCTGTCTTATTTGGCCAGCCGTTTTGACAAAGGACTTTCTTACTCCTCCATAAAAATCCATGCTTCAGCTATCTCAGCTTACTTACCTTCTCAGACTCCTCTCTTTTATCACCCCCATATGAAACAGGTTTCTGAGAGGGGTTGTTCATATTAGGCCTCCCAGAAAGCCTCCACTTCCACCTTGGGATCTTAGTTCTGTGTTAGAGAAACTGACACTTCCACCCTTCAGACCAGCTGCATCCACTGAGTTAAATTTTTAACCTGGAAGACTGCCCTCTTACCAGCTATCACCACAGCCAAACGAATTTGAGTTTCAGGCCTTCGTGTGTGGAACCCTTCATCATCTTCCACCCAGGCAAAGTCTCACTCAGGACTAACCCTTCTTTTATGCCCAAGGTGGTAACAGAGACCTCTTTGAATCAGTCCATACATTTGCCCACCATCTTTCCCAACTCCCAGAACAAAGGGAAAAGGATAATTCTTTCCTTGGATGTACAGAGGCAACTGCGTTACTACTTAGAACCAAGAGTATCAGGAAATCAGACCAACTGTTTGTGGCCTTCGCCAATAGCTCTGAGGTAAAACCAGTCTCCAAACAAACCATCTACAAATGGCTTTCCCACTGCATTTCCTTCTGTTACAGCTGTCATGGTAAGAAACCCCAGAGGCTGTAAGAACGCATTCCACCAGGGCTACTGATACCTCTGCTGCATTTCTTAAAGGGGTGCCCACTAGGGACATTTTGGAGACAGCAATTTGGTCCTCAATTCACACCTTTACCAAACATTACCATATTTCTGCCTTCTCCATGTCTAGGCAGGATTTGCCACTGCCATCTTGCAGGGCATCCTCGCCTCTCCTTAGTCTTTCATCCTCCCTTCCTTTCTGATTTGGGAATCATTCCACAAGTCAGGACTGCAACAGTGAAACAGGAAGAACATAGTACAGTTGTGTATACTTACAGTAAATGTAGATGTTCGAGTGTATTCACTGTTGCAGTATCCCTTCCCTCCCTCTCCCCCAGCCTACTCTGTGGGCTGGGACTTTCTTCTTCTCAGTCAGGTTAGCCCTTTTTTTTCTGCTACTCCTGTTGTTGAATTACAGGGTCCCAGAACCTGAGCTTCAGGGGCAATCTTGGGGAGGGGGAGCTCCTACCTTTAGGGGCAAAAAAGTAATGAGATCTTGGTGCCGGTCAACTTTCCTAATAGCCAAGCATAGTGACGTTAGATTCATAGGTTCATAGATTAGGTTCATAGATTAGTACTAGGCTAACTGCTCTTGCGAGCCATTTTAAGCCTAGCCAATTATCCCCTGTGAGATTCAAACCCTGTACCTTGTGTTTGTAAGGCAAACACCTTAACCATTAGGCCACCCTCCCAACAGGGGATATTTGGCTAGGCTTAAAATGTCTCGCAAGGGCAGTTAGCCTAGTACTAATCTATGAACCTAATCTATGAACCTATGAATCTAAAGTCACTGTGTCTGCCGTATCTAGAAGTAGGAAAACTATTGTCTAGTTGTCTGGGCAGCCAAGGGCTTCCACAGCCAGAAATCCCACAAGTTAGGACTGCAACTCAAACATCTACATATATGATAAGTATACACAACTGTACTGTTCAGAATACTGAGTGTCCACCTAACTAGTCCTTGTTGCTTAAAACTTGGTGACTGTTAAGCTGCCTTACCTTAGTATAAATTTGTCTTTGGAAGTTTCTCCTGATCACATTTCATCTACTCTCAAAAGTGAACACTAGAAGACCAAACTGAGAAGTGTTTCCCCTTTGACTGCTAAAGCTCATGTTACCCTCTCTTTCATGTCTTCCTACACTTTTAGTTCACAGTACAATACCTGGTAGTGTTAATCCCTTTTTTTTTACATCTTAGTTTTAAAAATCTGCAACATCTGGGCAAAAGTAACAGTCACTGGTGAGTTTTCTGCATATTTTATGTATTCTACCATAACTGCATAAACTGTGTGCAGCATTTACTTTGTCTATGCACTGGATTAGATGGAAGGTCAGCCTGCTAGTTTTACCTCTCTGGGCAGCCTTTTAGCAATAGGTCTCTTAAGACAGTGTAAAAACTTCCTAATGCTCACAGACAATGAATTTGTACTAAACACTAGTACTACCAACTGTGAGACGTGTAATTAGTTGACTTATGCAGAGGCTTCCTTCTCATCTAAAATCTTGCCCTGTTAGCTTCATACACCTTTGCTACAATCCTTCACTGATTACACCAAAATGTCTTATGCTGAGACTTGAAAATATGTCCCAAAGCCTCCTAAAAATAAGAAGATTGTCTCAGCAAAAAATCAGTCCACTCATCCACAGCATGTATACCTTCTATTAAGAGTCACCCAAAGCAAAAACACTCCAAATCTGCCACTTTGACCGATAGCAGCAATATTAAGGTTGTGATAGGTAACTTTGTTGTCAGGCACACTGACTTGTTATTCATGGGACTGGACAAGGATAACTGAGTTATCTTTCAAGCAGAGATCTCAGACATTACAGAGCACTAAAGATTCTAACTCTTGATACACATGACCGTGACAAGCTATGGGCGGGTGTGGCAATGAACAACCTGAGACATAAAACCCTGGCGAGTGTGCAGAGAGACATGTCAGAACTTTTCCATGTGTGTTAAAGTAGTTGCAAGACAATATAGTCCTATCTTCATCTCGAAAAATGCCTAGATGGAAAGAAAACATAATTGGCTTGAGTAAATAGTTGAATAGCACAATTCCCTATGCTGGCATCATACAGAAGCTAAATACTTTAAAAGTCAATCCATATGTGGTAGATGGATAACAATGTGGCAACATGATATGAGGTGCTTCAGAGTCCAGCTTGCGCCAAGGCTTCTGCATATTGGCTAAAGCCTTTGCTTACCCCCATTGGGTCTTGGATCTGCTAAATAATTGAAATAATTTTAGGATTCTATTTCTTTTATTGTATAGTTAATTTATGGTAGTGGATCACCAGTGTGGTTTGTTTTTTTAAATTTCCTGTGATACTTAATTCTGATGGATGCTGCTATTTCTAAGCATTTTTCTAAGTGGGTATAAAATTACATAGTGAAGCTTACTGTTGTATCAAGTTAAGAGGAGGTGGAGTCATGGGTGAATTTTGATGTTTCATCGAAGAGTAAGTTGAGACTGGCATGCTTGTGGTCCTTAATTCATTAGGGTTTGCTGTAGGGACTTTTGAAAGTGTATAGGATACATTCTCAAGTTTGTGGTAAGATTTCATTGTGGAATGAGATACTTGAGTAGTACAAGAGGTGTATGCATTTATACGAATCAGGTCTAGAATGTTGAATCATTTAATAGGTGTATTTATGAACTGCCCAAGGGAATTTTTGTTTTTGAAGTCTAGGCATTTTTGGGCACTTCCTGCATTGGAGGTGTAGGTGTGTCCCTGTTTATTGAAGGACATTTAATCACCCAAAATAATGGAGATTTGATAATGGGGAGATCATTTAGATTACTAAGGGATGTTAATGTGCTGATCAATTAATGAAGAGATGCCCTTTAACAAACTATGTTTTGATAATTAATCTTTTCTATAGTCATCTGTTATTTAGTTAATTCATTTTGTGGTTCCCTGAGGATCTGCCAGGAGAGGATATATTCCTTGACAAATATAGAGACTCCACCACAGTCGCCATTAGGTCTGAAGGCATGAAAAGCACAAAGCCCTGGTATAGGAGGAGTGTTCTCTTTACATTTAAACCAAGTCTCAGTAACTGTGCAGACAGGGATTTTCCCAAATGCAGCAGTACCTCAAGAGCAAGCAATTTATTGTTTAGATAGGAGAGCCACCTTAATGTAATCCGTTTTGGGGACTGTTATTTTAATTATGTTGGAATATCTATCAAGACTCTCTTAAAAATGCTTCAGACCTAATAAAAACAATGAAATGTGGATTAATAATAAATAGTTGTAATACAAATAGTAGATCCAATAGACATTTCCAGTATCCTTAGACAAATTTGGTATCAGTTTCACGCCAGAGACTTCTATCCAAAGCTACAAAGTATCTGAATCTCCTACTCCCCCAATTATGTCTAAAGATCATTTACTGACAGTACTAACCTAACTGTATACCTAGTTGCTTAATTAATTGAATGCCCTTGCAGACACATACTTTAACCTGTTTTACCCAAGTTTAGTTACTGGTTTTGTTCCTGATGAGTGGCACACTGCAGTAGTGTTATCCCTCTATAAAGGTGGCTTTGCATCCATCCTAGTTAATTACTGACCTGTCATCCTTGCAAGACCCATCTGCAGATCCATGGAACATGTTATAACTGAGTGCATAAACTACAGTATCAAGACCCTTATTCGACTTCAACTCTAACAGTTTGGATTTGTGAAGGTTACATCCTATCTGTTGAGTCTGATAAACATCTTTGAAAGTGTTATGGAGACTGTACACAGTAGCTATGGTGTACAAACAGCTTATCTTGATCTGGCCCAGGTCTTCAACATAATTCTCCATGCTGGCATCATGCAGAAGCTAAATATTTTAAAAGTCAACCCATGTGTGGTCAGATGGATAGCAAAGTGGCTATTTGCAGTTTAGAAATTTCTGGATACTGCTCCCTTGATGCACAATGAGATTCCCTCAGGAACTTCAGATTGAATAAAATTAGATTTTTTTTCCAAGCATCTTAGAGCAAACTTTGATGCGATCACTTGGTCCCACATAAATCCCAGGAACCACAGCACTTTACCATCTTACTGTCTTGATAACTCTGGGGTCTAGAATAAGAAGAGCAAGAGGGTGGAAAGGTGTTTTTTAATTCTACACTGGGGGCTTATATTCCACTACTGTTTCTCAGATTTCTAAATTGCAGTCTTTCATAATGGATAAAGTAGTGGTAGTGTTTTCACCTCTCTTTAGACTCTGCATTCATGGAAGTGCTGATTAAGACCTGTGACATAGCTTCTGTTGTCCAGTATAGCCCACTGTTTGCAGTTTTATGTATGCTGATGCTTTGTTGGACCAGCAGGCTCAGGCACGTGCTTGGTGAAGGAGGCAGCCTCTGTGGTGTAGTGGGTTAAGCCCTGACTGCTATCCATATAACCTGAGTGTGATTAGTAGTTCAGGTTTCTGTTGGAGCTGGCACAGAGACAAGAGTGAGGAATAATGAGGATTAGGCAGCTTGCCTCTCTTCATGGGGAAGGGTATGGAGTGCATGGCCCCATGTTAGAATATCCTACTGAAGACCATATGAGGTTGCTGGCTTTGAGGAAAGCCAAGCATTTTTGAGGGGCTACATCACTTGTGGGAGTGAGTAAGTGACACTTCCTTTCTGATGCCCATTGCATGCCAAAACCTGAGCAAGTTGCTAGGTACTTGCTGTAGGTGACTAGTGAATCAAAGCAAAAACCCTGATCCTCCATGATGGCACCTCTCCCAGTCTGCTTGCCCCTCACCTCAAGGAACAAATGAGCCACATGGATCTAACCAAAAGAGACTGAATGGGTCTCTAGGGTAGCTGGGATAGTGAACTCAGTAGTAAGATGGAGAGTTAGAGCAAATATTTAAAAAAAAAAAAAAAAAAAAAAAGATGCCATGCTTTAGGCTGTCATCTTTCAAACTTGATCTCAGACCAGCCATCCTGGTTGCCTTTCTCCAGGTAGGTTCTCTTTGAACAGGCATTGAAGAGTCATGTCAAGGACCTCCATGAAAAAAAAGAGGCTGTTACAGTTGTTGAAGGCCTCTTGGCCCTTCCCATTGGGCTTTGTGTATTCTTCCATACTAGACTAGCTCTATCAGTAGATATCCTCGCTGGGACTGTGGCCGGCCCTCAAACTTAAGGCACTTTTGCCTCCCAACTCTCCAGGAATGGTGACAACCCCCCTCTCTCCAGGAATGGTGACAACCCCCCCTCCCTCATACCCTTGGCCTCTCAGCCTCTCTCTTCTCCCTGGCTTAGAGTTGTCATTAAAACAACATGTTCTTTATTTTGTCACAGGTTACCACATCTTAGAGCATTCAAATGACCTTTGAGAAGGGTCACTGTAACAGTAAATCACATTTGTATTAACCCACCTTATGGTGTCTCATTTCCTAGTCAGAATTTGTCCAAGAATGGTATATTCCCCATAAGAAATCATTGCAGGCCTCACACTTAATGTATCATAGTGCAAAGTTGCCTTGTGTTTCTTGTGGTTTACTTTATTAGAAAAAGTGTTGCATTTCCCTCTTTTTGTTTTGTATCATGATAACTTTCTGCTGTGTAGTGGCTTTGCTTCATTATTTTCTGCTAATTTTAGTCTTGTTTTTGGTCTGATGTTCTTTATGTTTCACCGTTGCTGTTGCAGTCATCACTTGTGGGTTATGCCTGCTGAGTAGCCCTCGGCCGGCCCGAATACCAGAGTAAAGGATTTCCCTCCTGCTTCAGCTGTAGGTCGTCTGAGACTGATGTCAAGTTGTCAGTGCTATAAAGAGAGGCAGCCAGCGCCATTATATCAGTCTTTCTTGCCGTTGAGCCCGAAGCAAAAGCAGTTTGCAAGTGCATCAGTCGCCTGTCGCCAGAGTGAGGGAGAATACTACTAAAGCTAGGTGTCCCGCTGAGGATCCTTTTCTTGCACTTAACCGATGTCCAAAAAAGTAAATAACTGTCTCCATTGTAGAAAACAAATACCACACCGAGACTTTCATAATCTGTGTGTAACTTGTCTAGGCCCAGAGCACGACGTCCCCGATTGTCAGTTGTGTGGCTTATTTTAACACTAGGACCATTCATAGAAGAGCTGATTTTGTAGCTAGGCATTTCAGAGAAGTTAGCTACTCAAGCAAAATAGCATCTGTCGGTCAATCGACTGTCGAAATTCCCAAAAAGAGAAAAGATAAGGAGAGAGACTGACCTCAGAAGGTTAGGCCCATAGAAAACACAAATTAGAAATCACTAGTTCAGCAGAACGCAGGTGCATTCACAGCCCCTGACGATAGCTGCAGAGCCATTGCAGGCCTCTACCGAGACTCTTCTGGAGTCCAGTATGCTGCCAGATCAGGCTCCTTTGACCATTTTGACAGTCGCCAGCACCTCTCTTGGGTCCGGAGCCACTTTACAGGCACCAGCTTCCGAGGATGCTTTTCAGATGACTGACGCCAGGCCTAGACTGAGTGCCACACCACCAGCAAAAACCTCTAGACCCTTCAAATCTCTGAAGCCTAAGAGCAAGGCCACTCCTAGAAGAGCCCCTTCTTCATTGCCCAGTCACCAGTTTCCTCCCACCCAACCTGCCCAGTCTCAACAGTAACTTAGAATGGATGAAGATTTATTTACCTTCATCAGGGGTAACCAGTCTACTCCAGCTACCCCAGCCAAAAGGGATCATTCACCTGACGTGCTTTCAGAGTCACAGTCTGAGGACTCTGAATTTCTATACTCAGACAGTGAACAACAGCCCCTGACAGCGTTTGAGGATTCAGATGCTAAGGAATTCGTTCCTTCAGCCCCCCCCCCCCCAAGTACCTTTCTTTTGGGGGAACCTTAAATTCACTCAGGGAGCATTTCCTTTGGGAGGCCCAAAACTACCCCCAATCAAAGAAGAGAATGAGGGAGTTCCTGGACTTGCCTCAACACAAGCCCTCAGCCATTCCACCCATCCTGGATGTGGTGGAAGACTCCATCCTGGAATCTGGCATCACCCTTGATGCCCTACCTCCTGCACCCAGAAAACCTGACAGATACTACAGGGTACCCGATTCCCACAGGTATCTGTTTAAGAACCCTGCTGCTGACCCAGAAGTCATTACCCAGGGACCCAAAGGGGCTAGGACCAGCTCCTCCAAAAACCCAATACTCTCTGACAAGGAGAGCAGAGCCTTTGACCGATGGGACAAAAAGGTCTACACTTTGGCTGCCTTAGCCATTAGAGCCCTCAGTTGCCAATTTCACATGCTCAAATTTCAACAAAACAAGCTGGAATTAATAAAGCAAAAAATGTCCACCTTACCAAACAGTAATATTACCAGAGAACTGGGAGATTTGATCCACTCCAGCTCTCAAGTGGCAAAGCATTCCCTGCACTGCAGATTTGATGTTCTAGAAGCCTCTAGCAGAGCTGTAGTTTCAGGATCAGTCATTAGAAGGCATGCATGGCTGAGACAGCAGCCTTTGCCTGACCAGGTAAAATCTAAGCTTTTGGACGCCCCCTTGGATAGAAAACTACTGTTCGGCCCAAAAGCAGAGGAAATCATTAAAAAAATAGAAGACAAGGCTAAGTCTATGCAGACAGTCAAATACTTCCTGCAAGTACAGCCTCCCAGATTCAACAGGAACTTTCCAACAAAACACTGGTCCTTTCCTGCACAACCCAAAGCTGTGCCTAGGAGAGGTCACAGAGGTAGGTCCTCCATACAGCAGCAGCAGCAAAGCCAGCAGAGGTCCAGGCAGTGGTGGTCTACTACGCCCAGGCAAGGGAGTTCTAAATCCACTCCCTACTCCAAGGACCTACAGTGACTCCCCCTCTCCCCTCTGCCCTTCCACCACGCCCACCAGGCTAGGAGGAAGGCTGCCCCCTATTCTTAGAAAAGTGGCAAACCATCACAACAGATTGGTTGGTACTAAACATCATTTCAAAGGGGTACAGATTCATTTTCAAAGAAAGCCCAAGATTTTCAGGATTCCCAGACTTACCTGCAAATGAAAGAGCAGAGGCCATCCGCCAAATTCAAAAAATCATTGCTCAGGGATTAGTGGAACCAATGTCAGTAGAACAAGCAGGAAAAGGTTTCTACTCAAGGCTGTTCCTGGCACCCAGAAAAGAGGGCACCTGGTGCCTCATTCTAGACCTATCCACTTTAAGTCTGTCCCTCCAGGTGCGAAATTTCAATATGCTAACGCTTCAAAACCTATTACCTATGTTGGCTCCAGACACCTGGCTAGTGATCCTAGATCTCAAAGATGCTTACCTCCATATCCCCGTCAGGGAGCCCTGCAAGAGTTACCTACATTTCAAAGCAGGCTCAGAACACTTTCAGTTATCTGCTCTGCCCTTTGGCTTATCTACTGCTCCCAGAGTCTTCACCAAGTGCCTGGCCCCAGTCATTGCCTTTTTCAGACAGCAAAACATCCAGATTTACACATTTGGATGACTACCTCATTCAGGCAGACACCAAGGAAAAACTCCTACAAGACCTTTTCCTTTGTTCAAACTCTTCTAACCTCTCTGGAATTCAACATCAGAGAAAAATCCCATTTCTAACCTGCAAGGCAAATTACCTTCCTAGGAGCTCTCCTGGACACAACTGCCCAAAGAGCCTTCCTCTCTGCAGAGAAGCAGAGCTTTCTCCCACTCTGCTTTTCTCATCTAACTCTCAGGACACATCTAACAGCAAGGAAGATGTTCATCGTGCATATAGCTGCAATCATTACAAATGGGTTATCCTGCCGTCAGGCGGGTCCTCGGTCGGCTGAATTCCAAAGTCTAGGTCCGGCGTCGGTTGTCGTCGCTTCTTCCCTGACGTCAGTGCGGCAGGGGTATAAAAGAGGCAGCCAACGCCATTTTCTCCAGTCTTTCTTGCCGCGCGGTGCCCGAAGCAGAAGCAGTTCGCAAGTGCCGGTCAGCCAGCTCCTGAGATTTACGAAAGTATTTCAGCCAAAGTCTTCTTTAAAGCTAAGTACCCCATTGGGGAAACTTTTCTTGCCTCAGACCGATGTCAGACAAAGTTAATAATTGCATTTCTTGTGGGAAGCAAATACCGCATAAGGATTTTCACTCTTTCTGTATACCTAGCTTAGGGCCAGACCACGACGTCTCGGCCTGCCGTTTTTGTGCTAGGTTCAACAAGCGAACTATTAAGCACCGGGCAGAGTTCGCCCTTCATTATTTTGGCAAAAAATGTAATTATATTATGTCGTCGGATACACCGACGCCAGTTTTAAGCAAAAGACGCAAAGACAAGGACCGACATCCGAGGTCTGCACTGAGTACTGAGACCACTCTTAGGCCAACTACCGGTTCTCCGGTTCTCAGCGAGGCGCCTACGCAGCCCCTGACTACCGATGAAACTATTTTACCGGTGACTTCAGTACCTGAGGTCGCAGGCTCCTCGGTCTCTATTCCCACTGTAGCTACCGACACCACTCTTGGCGGGGAAACTGAAAATTTAGTGAGGCCTGCCATTTCTGAAGGTGTCTTCAGGCCTACCACCTTCTCTATTAAATCCTTCACTAAATCTAACGCTGCCATGAAAACTAAAAAAACAGGGTCCTCAGACCTCCTCTCAAGGCCCCATGCCTAAAAAACAGATGCTTAAAATGGCTGAGGATTTGATAACTCTCATCAGGGGTTCTCAACCCCTCTCTGACAAAAGACCCAGACTGGAGGAAGACTAACCTTCCTCAGACCAGGCTTCTATTACCTCAGACCATTCTGAGGACCAGGATTATGCCTATTTCCCTTTTGAAGACTCTGATGTGAGGAGTCTATTCCCTCAGTCTCCCCCCCTGAAGACTACTCTTTTGGGGAAACCCTGCATACATTGAGGGAGCACTTCCACTGAGAAGGCCAAGATTACTCAGATTCCAAGAAAAGGCTCAGGGAATTTCTACTGCTCCCCCAGCATAGGCCCCTGGCTATCCCTCCTGTTTTAGATATTTTGGATGATGTGTACGCAGAAGCCAGTCTTAATCCAGATTCTTTACTTCCAGCCCCTGTTAAACCAGACAGGTATTACCGGGTTCCTGATTCCCACCAGTTCCTCTATAAAAGTCATACTGCTGACTCAGAAACAATTTCACAGGGTCCCAAGGGAATAAACACCTCTACTGCTAAAAACCCTTTACCTTCAGAGAGAGATTCCAGAGCATTAGAAAGGTGGGGGAAAAAGGTGTATACATTTGCCACTTTAACCATGAGGGCATTAAACTGTCAATTTCATATGTTAAAGTACCAACAGTTTTTGTTATCTCAGCTGAAAAGCAAAATGACACAAACAGAACAACTAGATTTGAAAGAGTTGCAGGATTTGTTGCATGGAGCAGAGCAAGTGGGTAAACATACCTTGCAGTGTGGTTTTGATGCTTTAGAGGCCTCATGTAGAGCTGCTGTCACGGGGTCTGTCATACGTAGGCATGCTTGTCTCAAAGAGCAAACCTTACCAGATCATGTCAAAGCAAAGTTATTAGATGCACCACTTCAAAAAGATGTATTGTTTGGTGTTAAAACTGAGGAGGTACTAAAGAAAATGGAGGAAAAAGCGAAATCTATGCAAACAGTGAAAGATTTCTTGCAGGTGCAACCTCCACGCCTCAGTAGAAACTGACCTTAAAAAAATTGGTCCTTTCCAGCCACGGACAGACCTCAAAGGGGCAGATACAGACGCCCAAGGGGTAGAGGACAACCTCAAGGATCTTACAGAGCTAGACAGTGGCAAGCACCAACCCCAAGAGGTGGAGAAGATAGATCACAGACTTCCCCCTATGCCTGCCAAACAAAGCTATAATGGCAGCACCTTTGGGCGCCAAACTGGCATTATTTTCAAAAAACTGGCACATTGTTACAAAAGACAAATGGATTCTGGACATTATAGACAGAGGCTACAGGTTCTACTTTCACACCCTTCTAAAAATGAGAGGCTTGCCAAACCTGCCACAAAATCAATGGGCAGAGGCACAAAGACAAATTTCCGCTCTCATGGATATGAAAGCAATTCAAGAGGTACCTGTAAAAGAACAAGGTCAAGGTTTTTATTCCAGACTATTTCTGGTACTAAGGAAGGACAAAGATTGGAGACCCATCTTAGATCTATCCATCCTAAACACATATCTACAGGTGCCAAAATTCAAGATGCTCACATTACAGCAGCTTCTTCCCATGCTGGGCAAGGAGTCTTGGCTGGTAACGTTGGACCTCAAGGAGGCATACCTGCATGTCCCTATCAGACAAGATTACAGAAGATATCTCAGATTTCTTGCAGGTTCAACCCATTACCAATTCTCTCCATTGCCCTTTGGCTTATCTACTGCGCCCAGAGTGTTTACGAAATGCCTGGCATCAGTAATTGCCTTCTGCAGACAACAAGGAATACAAATCTATCCATATCTGGACGGCTGCCTGATCCAAGCGGACAGCAAGGACATTCTATTGCAGCATCTGGCATTTGTAATAAAACTGTTAAACTACCTGGGATACACAGTGAACAAAAATAAATCAAAACTAATACCTTCTCAACAGATAATTTTCCTGGGTGCCAGCTTAAATACAACCACCCAGATGGCCTACCTCATCCCAGACAAACAAGGGCAACTGTCTCAATACTTCAACAAAATGGCAACTTTCACCAGACTAACTGCAAGGAAAGTCCTGCAGGCTCTGGGATTCATGGCATCTTGCATCCTACTAACACCATGTGCAAAGCTGCATATGAAGAAACTACAATGGTACCTAAAAAAACTTATGGTCTCAACACAGCCACAGCTTGGAAACAATTATACCACTCATTCCATGCCTTCAAAAGGAAATTTTGTGGTGGGCTCAAGCATGCCAAAGAAACACAGGTCTCCCTTTCTGTTTACCTCAAGCAACTCAAATTATCACAACGGACACCTCAGACTACGCCTGGGACGCACACATTGCAGATCAGTGCATTCAGGGAAAATGGTCCCAAAAAGAGAAGCACCTACACATCAACCAAAAGGAGATGCTAGCCGTGCAAAATGCTCTTATGACCTTCAAAGACCTACTCCATCCAGGCCAGCTATTGATAAGGACAGACAACACCACAGTCATGTGGTACATAAACAAACAGGGGGGAACTCATTCATATCCCCTGTGCAGGCAAGCCATGACCCTGTGGAACACAGCACTGGAATTACAAATTCAACTACAGGCACAATTCCTGCCAGGGAAGGAAAACACACTGGCAGACAACTTTAGCAGAAATATGACAGACCCACACGAATGGAAGTTGCATCCTCAAGTCTTCTCAAAGATAACTCAGGCATGGGGACAGCCAGACATAGATCTGTTTGCTACCCACAGAAATTACCAGTTGGAAAAATTCTGTTCAAGGACCTATCATCCACAGGCCTGGAAAGTGGACACACTCTCTTTCAATTGGACAACATTGACAGTCTATGCCTTCCCGCCTCTGCCTCTACTGACCAAAGTTCTATTAAAAGCCAGAGCAGAAAGGCCACAAATGATTCTCATTGCTCCAGACTGGCCACGACAGCACTGGTATCCTCTCCTAAAGAGCCTGACACACTCACCACCAGGGATACTACCTCTAGTTCCTCTTCTGTTGTCCCAGCACAACTACAAAACTCTTCACAGCCAGCTCAAAACCCTAAATCTAGCTGCATGGAGAATACCTTAATTTCCCAACAGACTCTCCTCTCCAAGGAGGTGCAGGATGTCATCTTGGAGGCCAGAAGACCCTCTACTAGAAAAGCCTACTCCACCAAATGGAAACGATTTTGTTCCTGGAATCAAGAAAAGGGCCAGAATCCTTGGGTAATAAATATACCTCAAATTTTACAGTACCTAACTGAGATGTTAAACATTGGCCTTTCCTTCTCCTCCATCAAGATCCACGCTTCAGCCATTTCTGCACAGTACAATACAGATCCTCCTTTATTCTCACATCCTCTATTAAGGCAGTTCCTCAGAGGGGCAAAAAATATAAAACCCCCACGGAAACCACCAGTCCCAGCTTGGGACCTCAACTTCATATTGGAAAAGCTGACCCTGCCACCCTTTGAGCCGGCTACTTCAACAGAGCTACAATACTTGTCGTGGAAAACAGCCTTCCTTCTGGCTATTACCTCAGCCCGCAGGGTTTTGGAGCTACAGGCCCTCATGGCTGTGCAACCATTCATCATTTTCCATCAGGACAGAGTTTCTTTACGAACCAACCCTACCTTCATGGCAAAGGTAGTATCCAGTGTAGCTTTGAATCAGACTATTCACTTGCCTACCTTTTATCCAAATCCTCAGAACAAAGGGGAGAGACTACTACATTCCTTGGACATTCACAGACAACTTCGTTATTACTTGGACAGAACAAAGTCATTCAGGAAGTCTGAGCAGCTCTTTGTGTCCTATGCTACAGGTGCTCAAGGAAAGGCTATTTCCAAACAGACAATTTCAAAATGGATAGCCCACTGCATACGCTTTTGTTATTCATTTCATGGAAAATCTGTGCCTGTATACATCAGATCCCACTCCACCAGGGCTACAGCTACCTCTGCAGCTTTCCTCAGGGGGGTCCCTACCAAGGACATTTTGGAAGCAGCTACTTGGAGTTCAGTGCACACTTTCTCCAAACACTATCACCTTCCACTATACTCAAAATCTAGAGTGGGCTTTGCCACAGCAGTCCTGCAGGGCATCCTAGCCCCTCCTAGTTCCACTTAGTGCCTACCACCCATACTTAGCTTTGGGATTCTACCCATCTGTAATGGCTGCAGCTGTATGCACGATGAACGTAGTACAGTTTTGTACCTACCATAAATGTAGATGTTCGAGTGCTCATACAGCTGCAGTCCAGGTTACCCTCTCTCCATCCCCTCTTAGGACAGGCCTTATGACAAACACCTTTATCATACAACCCATTTGGGGTACTCTTTTATGGTGTATTTGCTTGCAACTACTGTTTTTTTGATTTATCTACATTGCATGTTTACATAATATTATGTTTTGCCTTCCTTCTGGGGGCACCTGACATCTGGGGCAAGAAAAACTGAAGAAAATGGTGTCGGCTGCCTCTTTTATACCCCTGCCGCACTGACGTCAGGGAAGAAGCGACGACAACCAATGCCTGTAATGACTGCAGCTGTATGAGCACTCGAACGTACAAAACTGTACTTTCCTGCTTTGGTACATGGCTTCCTGCATCCTTCTGGTGCCTTTCTCAGCTCGTAGAAAACCCAACATTCCCAGTCACTGGAACACCAGCTGCCTGATCCTGCTTTTATGAGGACAGAGAAGCTTGTACAGAAGAGTGCTACCTACCCTTCAACACCCCAAGGCAAGGCCATTCACCACTAATGCATGCCTCAGCCTGGGGGGGGGCCTATCCAGGAGTACTGTACCAGGGCAGGAAGGGATCAAGGAGACTTGCTCCACATCAACCTGAAGGAATTGCCTGGGGTACACACAGAGCCATAATAAGAAGAGCCACCAACCCAGGAATCATCCTGTACCAAAGTAGGAGTGTCCTGAACCCACACGAGTGGCAACTACACAAGGGCACCTTCCTCTACATCACACATTTCTGGGGATTACCAGTGGTAGACCTCTTTGCAACATTTCAAAAGAGGCAGCTAAACAGGTTCTGCTCCAGGGAATTCCATCCACGAGCATGGATGGTGGATACTCTCTCCTTTCCCTTGGGCAACCTGTTTGTGTACATTTCCCACTGTCCTCCCTTACCACTGATTTCCAGAGTACATGTTCTTCATGTTTCACTGTTGCAGTCATCACACTTTAGTTATCCTGCCAGGGGTAGCCCTCAGTTGGCCAGAATACCAGAGGCTTAGTATTTCTGCATCAGTTGCTGTTGTTCCAGGACTGACGTCCGGTCGTCATTGGTATAAAATCAGGCAGCCATGCCATTACATCAGTCTTTCTTACCAAGGAGCCCGAAACAAAGCAGTTCGCATGAGTGCTGGTCGGCCGCTACCTGAGTTTTCGTTTCCAAACTGAAGTTGAAGTCTTCTTAAGCTAAGTACCCCGTTGGGGATCCTTTTTTCTTGCTCTAACCAATGTCAGAAAAAATTAACAATTGTGTTGCCTGTGGAAAGCAAATACCACATCGAGACTTCTTACTGCGTCACCTGTTTTAGGCCCAGACCACGACGTCCCTCACTGTTGCATTTGTGCTTTGTTCAATACCAGAACGATACGTCATCGGGCACTTATTGTAGCTAAATATTTTCGCTCTCAGTCCTCATATTCCAATATGGCTTTGGTAAGCCATCCGACTACCGATCTTCTGAAAAAACATAAGGATAAAGACAGAGACAGACCGCACAGGTCCAAAACTACCAACGATGCTTCCGTTAAGTTAGTCGTCAGTTCTCTGGTCCTGAATGAGGCCCTTTCGCAGTCCTGATGCCCACTTCTGTGGTTTCACAGACCACTACCAAGACCTGTTCTGAGTCCGGTATGCCTCGAGGGTCTTTGACTAAGGATCCTGCGGATGTCTCTACCTTGGATGGGTCCAGAGCCGCAGAGCAGGTACCAGCTGCTGAGGAAGTTCTTCGCACTACCGATACTCGTTACAAACCGACGACTTCTTTCGCATCTTCAGTTCTTTGTAAAACTACCGAGTTTCTAAGGCCCAGGGTATGAACTGCGCCTAAAAAAATGATGACCCAAGCTCAGGCACCTGCTTCCATGCCTCAATCTCAAATGTTTAAAATGGCGGAAGACCTTATTATGATTTATTAGGAGAATCCAGGCTACCCTTTCTAAAAGAAAAAAGAGATTTGTCCCCAGTAGTTTTATTTGAACAGGAGTCAGATGACTCTGAGGTTTCTGAATATGAAGACATGCAACCCCTTTCTGTTTGTGTATTCTGATGCAGAGGAATCCATTCCTTCTGCTTCTCCTCCTGAGGATTTTTCATTTGGTGAAACCCTATGTACTTTAAGGGAGCATTTCCAATGGGAATGTCAGGACTATCCTCAGTAAAAAAAGAGACTCAGAGAATTCTTAGATTTACCACAGCACAGACCTTTAGCCATTCCTCCTGTCCTTGATGTTGTAGATGATGTTTTTATGGAATCCAGTTTGACTCCTGACACCCTTCCTCCTGCTCCCAGGAAACTTGACAGGTACTACAGAGTCCCTGACTCTCACAAATTCCTTTTCAAAAATCCTACAGCTGACCCAGAGGTCATCTTCCAATGACCTAAAATAATTAAAGCCACCTCAGCTAAGAATCCCATTCCCTCAGACAGGGATTCCCGAGCTTTGGACAGGTGGGGTGAAAAAGTATACACCTCTGCAACTCTTGCTATTAGAGCACTAAATTGTCAGTTCCACATGCTGAAATAGCAGCAGCAGCATACCATGGAACTCCTCAAACAAAAAAGATCCTCTTTTCCTGCTTGTGCAGAAAATAAAGAATTACAAGAGCTTATGCATTCTGCAAGCCAAGTTACTAAGCACACTTTGCAGTGTGGCTTTGACACCCTAGAAGCATCTTGCAGGGCAGCAGTCACTGGTTCTGTCCTTAGCAGGTATGCTTGGCTTAATGAGCAGACCTTGCCAGACCATGTTAAATCAAAGTTATTGGATGCACCATTAAACAAAGACAATTTGTTTGGCACCAAGACAGAAGAGGTCTTAAAAAAGATATAAGAAAAGGCTAAATCTATGCTGACAGACTTTTTATAGGTCCAACCTCCAAGGTTCAGTAGGCATTGTCCCTCCAAGCATTGGTCTTTTCCGTATCCCTCCAGGCCAGCTCAGCCCAGACCCAGGGGAAGCAGATCCCCCCCCCAACAGCAGTCCCAGGGAGTGCAGAGATCAAAGCAATGGAGTTCCTCCTCTTCAAAAATTCTTCCTTTGCTTTCCAAGGATGCTTGGTTAGCCAAAGTAGACCTAAAAAAGGCTTACCTACACATCCCAGTCAGGGAATCTTGCAGGAAATGTCTACGTTTCAGGGCAGGATCTATGCACTTTCAGTTCATTGCGCTTCCTTTTGGTTTATCCACTGCTCCCAGAGTTTTCACAAAATGCCTGACTCCAGCTATTGCCTTTGCAGACAAATAAATATTCAAATTTACCCCTACTTAGACAATTGCCTGATTCAGGCAGACAGGAAAAGCTGTTACAGCACATGACCTTTGTAAAGAACCTACTGAACTCCCTGGGATACATTATCAATGACAAGAAATCAAAATTAGTCCCCACGCAAAAAAAATTATTCCTGGGAGCAAGCCTGGACACAGCATCCCATATGGCATTCCTTACTCCAGAAAAACAAGCCTACCTGACAGGCTAATTCTCTCAACTAGCCACCAGAACCCAGTTATCCACAAGGAAAATCCTGCAAGCTCTAGGGTTCATGGCCTCCTGCATTCTACTCATGCCATATGCCAGACTGCGTATGAGGAAATTACAATGGTACCTAAAAAGCCTTTGGTGTCAACACTCTCAAGACCTGGAAACTATCATACCTATGATACCCTGTCTAAGGAAAGATTTTCTTTGGTGAGCAGCAGCATGCAAGCACAGCAAGGGACTTCCTTTCTCACAGACCCATGCTGCCCCGACCCTCACCACAGACGCATCAGACTATGCCTGGGGTGCACATCTGGACTGCAGATGCATTCAGGGCCATTGGAGCCCAAATCAAATACATCTGCACATCAACCAAAAAGAGATGCTAGCTGTTCATTATTCCCTGACAGCTTTCAGACCCATACTCTCCCCGAGGCTTTTAGTGATCAAAACAGAAAACACCACAGTGATGTGGTATATCAACAAGCAGGGAAGGACTCACTATTATCCTCTCTGCAGGCTTGCCGTGACCCTTTGGCACACGGCCTCAGCCATGCAAATACACCTGCTAGCACAATTCCTGCCATGCTCCCTAAACTCTCTGGCAGACAACTTAAGCAGAAACCTGCTAGACCCAGATGAGTGGCAGCTAAACCACAAAACCTTCAACCTTCTAACCCAGAAATGGGGCACCCCGAAGGTGGACCTCTTTGCCTCCCACTCCAATCATCAGCTCTGCAAAGTCTGCACCAGGGAACCTCACAGCAAGGCCTAGAAAGTGGATGCTCTATCCTTCCAATGGGTAAACCTCTCGATCTATGCATTTCTCCCTTTACCACTCATCTCAAGGGTACTACTCAAAGTAAGGGAGGAAAAAAACAAGGGCAGTCTTGCGTGACCCAGACTGGCCATGCCAGCACTGGTACCCGCACTGCTGCGCAGCCTGTTACCCCTGCCACCATGGCACCTACCTCAGATCCCAACACTCCTGACCCAGAAGAATGGAGAATTCATGCATCCACAATTGCAGACCCTGAACCTGGCAGCCTGGCTTATTCCCTGACCTCTCCGCAAGCTGCTAACCTAAGCAAAGTCCTAGATATTATACTTGAGGCCAGATGCCCCAGTACTAGAAAATCCTATGCTGACAAGTGGAAAAGGTTTTGCACCTGGATCCAGGCTAAGGGGGCTGAAACAGCACAGCCCTCCCTACCTGTCATCCTGGATTATTTAACAGACCTAGTACACAGGGGCCTATCATTCTCTTCTATTAAAATTCATGCCTCTGCCATCTCTGCTTATTACAGCAGAGGGCCACCTCTCTTCTCAAACCCTCTCATCAAACAGTTCCTAAGAGAGGCTGACAACTTAAAGCCACCCAGAAGAGCTCCTACCCCAGCTTGGGACCTTAACTTTTTGTTGGAAAAACTCACCCTACCACCCTTTGAGCCTGCAGCTTCAGCAGAGTTAAAATTCCTTTCTTGGAAAACAGCTTTGCTTCTGGCCATCACTTCAGTTAGAAGAATTTCAGAGCTACAAGCACTCATGGCTTTAGAGCCCTTCATCATTTTCCATGCTGACAGGGTCTCCCTCAGGACTAACCCATACTTCATGCTTAAAGTGGTGTCCAGTGTAGCTCTCAACCAATCCATTCATTTGCCCACCTTTTTTCCTAACCAACAAAACAAGGGGGAAAGGATTCTGCACTCTCTAGACGTGCACAGACAGCTCAACTTTTATCTGGATAGGACTAAATCTTTCAGAAAAACTGACCAATTGCTAGTCAGCTTCACAGCAGGAGCAGAGGACAAGGCCATATCCAAACAAATAATCTCCAAATGGATAGCACACTGCATCCATTTCTGCTACAAACAGCATGGGAAACCACCCCCAAAGGGGGTCCGGATGCATTCCACCAGGGCAACCTCCACCTCTGCAGCTTTTCTCAGATGGGTACCCACCAGGGACATCCTGGAGGCTGTAACTTGGACTTCTGTTCTTACCTTCACCAAGCATTACCACCTGCCTATCTTCTCCAAATCCAGGGCAGGCTTTGCCACCACAGTCTTGCAGGGCATCCTAGCCAGCCCCCAGTCTTCTTGACTGCCTCCACCCTTCTCTTCAGCTTTGGGAATCAACCAAAGTGTGATGACTGCAACAGTGAAACACGAACAACATAGTACAGTTGTGTATACTTACCATAAATGTAGATGTTAGAGTGTATTCACTGTTGCAGTCCTGGATGTTCTTCATGTTTCACTGTTGCAGTCAAAGATGCAGCCGACGCCATTTTATTCAGTCTTTCTTGCCACAAGGTGCCCAAAGCAGAAGCAGTTCGCAAGTGCCGGTTGGCCGACTCCTGAGATTTTCATGTTCAAGTTTCAGATCCGAAGTCTTCATTAAAAGCTAAGTACCCTGTTGGGGAAACTTTTTTTCTTGCTCCAGTCCGATGTCAGAAAAAGTTAATAATTGCATTTCTTGTGGGAAGCAAATACCTCATAAGGACTTTCATTCTTACTGTATTCCTTGCCTAGGCCTTGACCACGACGTTGCTAGTTGTCAGTTTTGTGCTAGATTTAACCAACGCACTGTTAAGCGTCGGTACGATTTTGCATTAAGCTATTTTGGGTGAAGATTTAATTATACAATGTAGTCGGATAGCTATCCGACTACCGGAGTTCACAAAAAACGCAAAGAAAAAGAAAGAGACAGGCAAGTGAGGTCCAAACCCGACGACGAAGCTTCTCCTAAGCTAGTCGCCGGTTCTCAGTGAGGTGCTTTCGCAGCCCCTGACGCCCGCTACTTTAGAGTTGCAGGCCGCTACCGACTCCCACGTGGAGTCGGCCAGGCCGCAGGAAACTCAAGGTATTGGAGCCTCGGAGATTATTCCCTCAGATGGGTCCAGAGCCGCTGAACAGGCATCTGCTTCTGAAGATGTATTCAGACCTAAACAATTATATATTAAACAGACTTGAAAGACTAAAACGCCTTTAAAGACAAAGAAGCAAGTTCACCAGCCACAAGGACAGGCCTCCATGCCCAAAAACAGATGCTCAAAATGGCTGAAGACTTAATTACCTTGATCAAGGGTTCCCATCCCCCTCCTGATAAGAGGCAAGAGACAGATTATGAATCTTCAGATCAGGTTTCCATTTCTTCTGATTCCTCTTCTGATCAGGAATATTCTCTTCCTTCCTATGAGGATTCTGATGCTGAAGAATCAATTCCTTCAGCTTCTCATCCTGAGGACTACTCTTTCGGGGAAACCTTGCGTACCATGAGGGAGCACTTCCACTGGGAGAGCCAAGGTTTTTCAGAATCTAAGAAAAGGCTCAGAGACTTCCATTTACTTCCTCAATACAGGCCTCTAGCTATTCCACCTGTGTTGGACATTGTAGATGTGTTCTCGGAGTCCAGTCTGACCCCTGACTCTTTACCTCCAGCTCCTGTTAAGCCGGACAGATACTACAGAGCCCTGACTCTTACAAATTCCTATTCAAAAACCCAGATGCAAACCCAGAAACTATTTCTCAGGGTCCAAAAGGGGTCAAGGCTTCTACTGCAAAAAACCCTACCCCCTCTGATAGGGATTCTAGGGCTCTGGATAGATGGGGTAAAAGATTTACACATCTGCTACATTGTTTATAAGGGCCTTAAATTGCCAGTTTCATATGCTCAGATATCAGCAATATATCATGACATTGCTTAAACAGAAAATGTTGGCAAATTCTGAATGTGCAGAAAACAAAGAAATACAGGATTTATTGCATGCAGCTGAACAAGTTGGAAAGCATACTTTGCAATGTGGTTTTGCTTCTCTGGAGGCCTCCTGCAGGGCCGCTGTTACGGGTTCTGTCATTAGAAGGCATGCTTGGTTAAAAGAACAAAATCTGCCTGACCATGTTAAAGCAAAATTATTAGATGCTGCTTTACAACATGATACTTTGTTTGGTGTTAAGGCAGAAGAGGTGTTAAAGAAAATGGAAGACAAAGCTAAATCTATGCAAACGGTCAAGGATTTCTTACAGGTACAGCCACCTAGATTTAGCAGACACTGGCCTACAAAGAATTGGTCCTTTCCAATCTCAGACAGACCTCAAAGGGGCAAATCTAGACGCCCTAGAGGCAGATTACAGCCACAAGGATCATACAGGTCTAAGCAGTGGAGTGCCTCTACCTCCAAAGGTGGACAGGACAAATCACAATCATACATGAAACAGTCCCAATGACTTTCTCCTGCCTGCACCAAGCACTTATCTTCTGGCAGCACCCTTAGGGGGAAAACTAGCACTTTTTTCACAAAATTGGCACATTATAACCCAGGACAAATGGGTTCTAGACATAGTGTCTCAAGGCTACAAGTTTCATTTCCATACCCTACCAAGGGCAAACGGTTGGCCAGACCTGCCAAAAAATCAATGGGCAGAGGCTCAAAAACAAGTCGCAGCTCTCATGGACATGAGGGCTATTCAACAAGTGCCTCAGCAAGTGCAGGAACAAGGATTTTACTCAAGACTGTTCTTGGTACCCAGAAAGGACCAAGCATGGAGACCAATACTGGACCTATCTATTCTAAACACTTTCTTGGATATACCAAAATTCAAGATGTTGACCTTGCAGCAGCTTCTGCTCATGCTGGGCAGCAAGGCTTGGCTCGTGACTTTAGACCTTATAGAGGCATACCTGCATGTCCCAATCAGACAAACATGCAGAAGATTCCTCAGATTCAAGGCTGGCTCAAAACATTACCAGTTCTCTGCACTGCCCTTTTGGCTTATCTACTGTGCCCAGGGTCTTCACAAAGTGCCTGGCACCAGTAATTTCATACTGCAGACAAAGAGGAATACAAATATATCCTTACTTGGACGACTGCCTCATACAAGCAGAGAACAAGGATATTCCACTACAGCATCTGACGTTTGTGATAAGACTTTTAACATGCCTAGGGTACACAGTCAGCAAAAAAGAAAAATCAAAACTAGTACCCTCTCAAGAGATAATATTCTTGGGTGCAAGCTTAAATACAACTGCCCAGATGGCTTATCTCACACCAAACAAACAAAGGCAACTGCCTACCTACTTCAAGGAAATGGCGACAAAGGCCAAGTTATCTGCAAGAAAAATTCTGCAGGCTTTGGGCTTCATGGCATCCTGCATCTTACTAATTCCATATGCAAGACTTCATATGAGGAAAATTCAGTGGTACCTAAAAAGTGTTTGGACGCAATATTGCCACAGTCTGGAAACAATGATTCCTCTAATTCCCTGCCTGCAACAGGAGTTTCGATGGTGGGCAAAGGCTTGTCACCAAAACAAGGGACAACCATTCTCATTACCCCCAGCCAGGCAGAGCCTAACGATGGATGCATCAGATTATGCCTGGGGGGCACACATGGCAGGAAGAGGCATTCAGGCACCTGGTCCACAAATCAAAAGAAGGCCCAGTACCAGAAAATAATATTCTGCTAAATGGAAAAGATTCACTGCATGGTGCCAAAATAAGGGTGAAAACAGCATCCATTACTCTCTCACCTTGGTTCTGGACTACCTAGCAGAGCTTGTGCAAAAGGGATTGTCTTACTCCTTTATCAAAATCCATGCCTCAGCTATCTCTGCTCTTTCCCCGACAGTGCAACCTCTATTCTCCCATCCCCTGTTAAAATAATTCCTTAGAGGGATATCACACTTTAGACCTCCTAGGAGGCCACCCACCCCAGCATGGGACTTCAACTTTGTCCTTGAGAAATTGACCTTACCCCCTTTTTAACCAGCTGAAATAAAACACCTCTCTTGGAAGACTACCTTCCTGCTGGCCATAACCTCAGCCAGAAGTGTTTCTCAACTACAGGCTCTCATGGCCATTGAACCTTTCAATGTTAAGTTGTCTATCTCGCCTTCATTCTTGCTGGTTGGGATCGGCTCTGACTTGGCTATCTACTAAAGCTCGAGAGCTATTTACTGGCTCGAGGCTTCCCCATATCCCACAATGCTTGGCGCTAGATACCCAGATCTCGTTTGCTGCTTCAGCTACAAGGTTGCGCTTTTACTGGCTCAGGTCGTATAAATCCTTTTTTTCTATTATTAGCTAATATTTACCTTGTATTTTTCTTAGATATAGTCAATTTTACCCTTGTAGTATAGTTAGACTGTGTATCCCCTAATTTATCCCACTAAGGAAACTCGTTTTCTGTTACAGAGTTTCTGCCCTCCCCCGCATTATTTCTTCTCTATAAGTGGCTAACCCCACCCTTTTTGTACCTATAGGAGTAGTGTTTAGCCTTGTACTTTTTATATATATATATATTATTAAGGATAGTAGTTGTTGTTATTAAGTGGTGTGATAGTTTTTTGTAGTTATTATTGTTAGCTTAACTAGTGCGGGTGTGTGAGTGTTTCTGTGTGCCTTTTTAAGCGCTAGTTTAATTTTTCTCTCTTTAGTATCCCCTGGCCAGTATGTCCAAGGATACCAAAGTCTCACGCTTCAAGAAGTATGACTCGTGCTGTCAGAAGATGTCTCTGACAGATGGTCACACTTCTTGTGTATTGCTTGGGTTCCCTACACCTGCAGGACTTTTGCTCGGTCTGTCACGCCTTCAGCTGGAGAATCCTGCAGGAGCGTAGGAACAAGCTCATTTTGAGAGGCTTACTTAAGCCAGAGGGATCCCCGGTGAAGCCTCAGTTGGGGAAATCCTTAAAGCCCGCCAAGCCATCGGCTCCCAGTTCGGAGCCATCGCCAGGCGGAGCGTCTGCCGCCTCCTCTTCGGTTCCGGCTGGAGCCGACATCTCTAGACCTTAATCGGCTCCAACTTTAGTGTCGGAACCGTTGTTGGTTTCTAGGTCCCCTTCCTTAGAATCAGTTCATTGTGCTCCGAGGTCACCGTTGCTTCAGTCAGAACGAAGCCATAGGTCCCACTCCCCTCGGTCCTCCAGGCTATCTGACCATGACTTGGAGATGGGTGGTCAGTAGACTCCTTAAATCGCACGCCCTGGCCCAAATATTAACCAGCCCTTCTCAACAGACTGTAGCTGTTCCAGTGTCTTCAGCAATTACTCCTCCGACTCCCCCTTTGCGTTCAGAGCCGGAGCTGGTTGGGGCTCGAATCTTGAAAACGGAGCCGTTACCACACCTTTCGGCTCCTTCGTTGACTCCGATCTCTTCATTGGTTCCTTCCTTGGAGGGATCTGGGTGCCGGGACTCCCTCATCGGCTCCGAGGGGGCGAGTGGCATCGGACCCTTGTCTGAGCCCGTTCTCCCTCTCAGGGCTTCGGCGCAGGTGAGCTCGGCCCCGACCTCGGAGCCGTCCCTCTCGGTGCCGGGAGGGGTTCACGTCTCTTCGGAGCGGGGACCCTCTGCTCTGCCTGATAGGGGTGCCTTCGAGGTCATGAGGAGCGTGCTGACTCCTGAGTCGGCTCCTCAATTGGCCCCTTCGGCTCCTCCCCCCATGGTGCCTGCATCGGTCTCTGTCCACCCTCCTGACCCCAAGCGTGGAGAACAGATGCTCCAGGTCACCCCATTGGGCATATCTTCCTCTTCCGAGGCCTCCCCTGATCATTCAGAGGAGCCCCCTCAGAAGAGAAAATGTAAGAGGAAACATGTCGACTCCCCCGAGTCAGTCACGTCTGATACCGACTTGGAGGATTTGGAAGGGTCCCCAAGATCCCCCTCAGAGGATGTCTCCTTTTCAGGCATCCTTAAGCAGAGGGGGACCTGGACTGCCCTTAACCCTTCCGAGGACGAGTCGGTATACCTGGATGCGTTTGGTTCTCGCCCTTCCACCTCCTGGGTGTCTCCACCCTTCGACCAGCTCATGGAAGTAATAGCTCGAAGGGTGTGGTCAGCCCTGGACACAGTGGAACCAACTCCCCGCAGGCCCACTAAGTTCATTACAGCCCCACCCAACAAACAAGTTTTGACAAAAGGTGTCCCCGTTGATGCCATGGTGGTGGCAGCAGCCACGAAGAAGGAGTTGGCTGACCCTTCGGTGCCTGTCCATCCACCTAATAAAGAGTCTAGGACAATGGACAGGTACGGGAATCGGATGTTTTCCTCCGCGACCTTTTCCATACAGTCACTGAATTATCTGTGCCACTTCACCCGCCTTTAAAGGGATCTTCTCAAGGAACTTGGTGATGCCCTTAAGGATCCATCAGCTGCGGGGGTTCTGGATAAGATTAACTCCCAGCTGGCGACCCTTAACTCTATCATCAACTCCTCCATGCGGCTCATTTCTTATGCAGTCGATGGGGCGAGGAGGCCGCAGGTACAGGCGTGGCTTTGAGAAGACATGTCTGGATGTGGTTATGTAACTTTACTGACCCCTTTAAGGCGTCCTTCACCAATACCCCCTTCGATGGTTCGTCTCTTTTTGGGCCACAGGTGAAGGATACCCTTACCAGGTGTGAGCAGGAAGGCAAGACTCTCTCTGCCGTGGGAGTCCGTTTTTCTACTCTCTCTAGACCATACCCTAAAGGTCAGAAGAGTGGGAAAATGTGGTTTCAGAAACCCCAGGGAATCGTGCCAGACACACGTGGCAAGTTTCTCTCCAGGGCCAGGGGAGGAAGCACAAATAGACGCTGCCCAAGGGGCAGAGGGGGTCCGCAAAATCAGGGTAGCAGAGAATCTTTCTCTGACAAACCCTTTCAGCATCCCTGAGGGGCTGCCCGACTGTCCATCTTCGGAGGCAGTTGGGGGAATATTGTGACTGTACCCAGAAGCCTGGCATCTCCTCACTCAAGACAAATGGGTACAGTCCATCATATCCGAGGGTTACAAAATCCCCTTTGTCCACACCCCTGTACAAACAACCAAGTCCCTTCCAGATGTTCCACCCGGTCTAAGGGAACAAGTAGTGCTAGAAATTTCAAAACTTCTAGAAAAAAGGGCCATCCAGCCAGTCCCAGCAGACCAGCAAGGATCCAGAATTTACTCCAAGTTCTATTTAGTACCAAAAAAGACAGGGGACTGGAGACCCATTTTGGATCTCAGCAGGTTAAACAAATCTGTTCAAAAAATGAAGTTCCGGATGGTCACGCTTCAGTCCATTCTACCCTTTTTGAGTCAGGACAACTGGATGTGCTCCATAGACCTTCAGGATGTGTGCTATCATATCAAAATGCACAGGCACTCCAGAAGGTTTCTCCGCTTCCGGTTGGGAGCCAGTCACTATCAATTCAGAGCCCTGCCCTTTGGTCTCACCACAGTCCCCAGGGTGTTCACCAAGTGCATGGCAGTGGTTACGGCGCACCTGAGACGGCGAGGATTCCAGGTGTTTCCATATGTAGATGACTGGCTCCTTACTGCTTCCACCAGGCATCAGCTACTGCGAGCCAGGGATTATACCATCCAAACTTGTTCCATGCTAGGTATCTCAATAAATTTTGAAAAGTCTGCATTGTCGCCTTGTCAGTCTATAACCTTTATAGGAGCAAGATTAAATACAAAAGGTCTGTCCGCAAAACTTCTAGACAGAGTGTCAGACATTTGCCATGTGCAGGTCTTACTACAGTGCAAGAGGATTCAGGCCAGATTTGTACCAAAAACATTGGGTCTCATGGCAGCAGCAATCATACTAGTTCCCCTGGCTCATTTTCACATGCGGATTCTTGTGGATGCTTTTTACCCAATGGTCCTTTCAACAACTTCTGATGTCTCACAAGATAATAATCACTCAATCATGCAAAGACCACCTGGCTTGGTGAATGGTCTCCCCTCTAGTACTCCAGGGCAGACCGTTTGTTCTTCCTTCTCCTGTTGCCATGGTGACCATGGTTGCCTCCCTAATCTGGTGGGGGGCACTTTCAGGACAGGACTGTCCAGGGCACTTGGCAACCTCTAGAGTACCACCTGCACATAAACGTCTTGGGAGATGAGAGCGGTACTTTTAGCGTTGCAAGCTCTTCAGGACTCTCTACCCACCTGGACTATTGCAATTCAAACAGACAGTATGTCTGTAGTGTGGTACATCAACAAGCAGGGCAGAACCAAGTCATATCCCTTATGTCGAGAAGCACTCAGACTCTGGCAGTGGGCGATCTCCTCTCAACGGTCTCTGATAGCAACGCACATCCCCAGGAAGTCCAACGTCATAGCGGACAGGCTAAGCAGAGCTATTCTCATGCCTCACGAGTGGTCTCTCAGTCAGTAGCAGACAAAATTTTCCGCAGATGGGGTCAGCCTTGCTGCGACCTTTTCACAACTCCTCTCAACAGCAAGTGCAATGATTTCTTCACTCTCTTTCCCCTCCCTGGCCACTCCCCCAGAGACACTCTAGTTCACGATTGGCCCTGGGGTCTTCTGTATGCATTCCCACCTTTTCCCCTAATTCCCAAACTAATTCAGAAGGCGACCGCATTGGGATCCAGGATTATCCTCATTGCCCCTTACTGGCCTCGACAAATTTGGTTCCCATTCCTGCATCGTCACCTGCTGGAGCAGCCTTGGAATCTGGACCCAGTGCCAGACCTCTTGGTCCATCAGTCGGGCGAGCTTCACCAATCCCTTCAGTCTCTCAACCTCACAGCTTGGTTGCTCCACTTCCAACCTTAGCCAAGCTTCCACATATTTCACGTGAAATCATCCTTTCTTCGCACAAATCTACCACCAGGAAGACTTATGCTAGTAAGTGGAAACGTTTCTCTTTCTGGACAGAGGCTAGGAATATAGATCCTTTTACAGCCCCTGTCCATCACGTTCTAGATTTTTTAGCAGAACTCTTTCAAGCTGGTTCCTCGTCTACCACCATTAGGGTCCAGTTAGCTGCTATCGCAAATTTCCTCGCTGGCCTGTCAGAATCCAGCATCATGTCCCACAAACTTTGCAAGGCCTTTCTTAAAGGAACTATTTTGCTTAGGCCCCCGGTCAGAGATCCCCCGCCCCCGTGGGACTTAAACTTGATATTAGCTTCCTTGATTCTCCCCCCTTTTGAACCTGCGGCTTCCTGTTCCTTGAAATTGGTCTCCTGGAAGACTCTCTTTTTAGTAGCCATCACCTCAGCTAGGAGAGTTTCGGAACTTCAAGCCCTCTGTATTTGTCATCCTTACCTTGTGTTTCATAAGGTTAGAGTTTCACTCAGGACTAATCCTTCGTTTCTGCCCAAGATACCTTCTGAAACAAACCTGAATCAGGCTATCGATCTACCTGTCTTTTTTCCTAACTATTCGGACAAAACTGAACAAAAGTTACACCAATTGGACGTTCATAGGCAATTACGTTTTTATTTGGATAGGACTAAACAAACAAGAAAATCAGACCAACTCTTCCTGTCCTATGCTGAGGACAAGCAGGGCCTGCCAGTTTCTGAAGTAACCTTATCCAGATGGTTGTCCTCTATTATTACTTTGATTTATCAGCTGAGACATAAAGAGCTGCCTACTAAACCTAAAGGTGATTCCACCAGAACGTTAGCTACTTCGGTAGCTTTTCAAGCATGACTACCAATGGAATCTATTTGTGCTGCAGCCACATGGGCCGCTCCTCATACTTTAATTTCACATTATAAGTTGGATATGGCCTCTAGGAGTAGAGCTGATTTTGGTTCCACTGTGCTCAAGAGTCTGTTCCGATGAGCCACCCAGGGCTAAGGTGCTAGGGACGCTGTCCCAACCAGCAAGAATGAAGGCGAGATAGACAACTTAACATTCCATGTTAGTTGTCTTCTTCTCGCCTTCTTTCTTGCATCCCACCCCCCATCCCCCTAGCCTGGACAGACAGAGAAGAGTCCCTTTTTGAGGCCTTCTTCCTCTGGCCGAGTCTTATCTGGGCTACGTCCTCCTCTGTTTTAGTACTGCAGGTAAACCTTGTAGTTTGGACAGGTGTCCTTGTAATTTTTCTATGGTGTTAGCTCTGCCAAACGAGATCTGGGTATCTAGCGCCAAGCATTGTGGGATATGGGGAGGCTTCGAGCCAGTAAATCGCTCTCGAGCTTTAGTAGATAGCAGAGTCGGAGCGGAGGATCGGCTCTGAACCCAACCAGCAAGAAAGAAGGCGAGAAGAAGACAACTAACATGGAACATTATGGTAGGTACATAACTTCTTCTTATTTTCCATCCAAACAGGGTATCCATTAGGATCAACCCCTTCTTTATGGCTAAGGTGGTATCTGACTTAGCTCTTAATCAGGCCATCCATCACCTTACCTTCTTTCCAAACCCACAAAATAAGGGAGAAAGAATTCTCCATACTTTAGATGTGCACAGGCAGCTTAGATACTACTTAGATAGAACCAAGTCTCTTAGAAAGACTAACCAACTGCTGGTCAGATTCGCCCCTGGGGCAGAGGGCAAACCTATATCCAAACAGACCATTTCCTAATGGATATCACAATGCATCCATTTCTGCTAATTTTTTTATGGAAACGTACCTCCCAAATCAGTCAGAACCCATTATACCAGGGCAGAATCAACTTCCACTGCCGTCCTCAGAGGCATCCCTATCAGGGACATTTTGGAAGCTGCCACCTGGACATCTGTCCACACCTTCACAAAACACTACCAGCTAGCTACTTTTTCCAAATCCAGGGCAGGCTTTGCTTCAGCAGTCCTGCAGAGCATTTTAGCTTCCATTTAAAGCAATAAAAGCCTATTCTCCAGCTCCTTCACTGCATTCCTACCACCCTACATTTCAACTTTGGGAATCTTCCCACAAGTGATGAGTGCAAAAGTGAAACACAAAGAATATAGTACAGTTGTGTACACTAAGCATAAATGTAGATTTTCAAGTGTATTCACTGTTGCAGTTCTGTTTCCTTTCCCCCTTTCTCTTTTCCATCTATCTTATGGCCTTACCCAGGTTGGCCTTCTTCAGGCCTTCTGGGAAGGGCTCCTAGGGGTTAGGGGCAAGAAAAACTGATGTAATGTCGTCGGCTGCCTCCCTTTAGAAGACTGACGACCTGACGTCAGTCTTGGGTGACCTGCAACCGACACAGGAGGGAAATCCTTTACTCTGGTATTCGTGCCTGCTGAGGGCTACCCAGCAGAGATAACCCACAAGTGATGACTACAACAGTGAATACACTCAAACATCTACATTTATGGTAAGTGTACACAACTGTACTTTTCTTCATTTGTCATTGATTGTTGTTTGGTTCCTTCTTCATTATTTATGAAGGTTTGGGCTGTGTCGCTAATCCATTTAGTAAATGTGCTTACTGTAGGCACCTGAAAACTTAACATAAAATGTTCATTTTAACATAGGCCTGGACAATAATGTAGTGATTGTAAACACTGCTGTAATTTTAACCGGGCAAACAAGTTGAGGTGGCTTAAACTGTTCAGTTCATTTTTAACAGAAAAATGCCTTAGACCCTTCAGAAAGAAATTGAAGAAAAAAGCCGAAGCATGTCGTCCAGGAAATAACTCATTTTATTAAGAAGAATAGATACTTTCTGTACAGACTTTGTAATAAATATTCTTTGCCTGCAGACTTTTATATCTCTCAATTCATAAATCAGTATATGCAATGCAGACTTAGCTAATTTGCCAGCTCCCAAACACAAGGGAATGCAGCAAGCTAAATTGGTGCCTTTGAAATAGTGTGTCAAATAGACACTTACATCTGTACCAACAAGTTTATCTAAAAGTGAACTGGTAGTTAATGAAACAGGTCAGCCTGAGAGTTCCCTGCTAGAGGAACATGTTGTGTGTGTTTTTTTTTAAATGCTTATTCTTCCCAAACAAATAGGATCTGCTCCCTGGTACCTAATGTAACTTCCACTTGTTATAAAAATGTGTCTGAGGAAATTGTTTTATGTGTAGGATGAATGTTCTTGGATTACGTTGTTTCATTTTGGTGACTAACAGTTTAAGCCACAACATGGTATATGTATATATGTTCAACCTAGGAAAGAATAAGAAGGAAGAGAAAATCCTATTTCCTTCGTCCTATGTGGAAGAATACCTCTCAACAGTCCAGATTGTTTTCCTCATATTTTAGGTCTGTTCCTCATAAAATTTGTGGTTTTCTGGATTTTTGTGGCAAGTCAGTGAGGAGTGAATTTACTAAGTAATCACAAGCATTTGAGTTTCATACTTCATATTTTCAGAAAATGCATAGTAACACGAGACCTTTCATTTTAGCAACTTCCTAAATTTATGAGCAAAATTTGAAGTGTGCCCCTATTTTGGAGGCTTTGTACCCCCATTATTATTGGCTGTCAACACTTTTTGTGCTAAGAGATTGAGAGGTATGTGTGGAGGAAGAATAATTTCATTCATAGCATTTTTGTACCCATTTTACTCTCTCAGATCAGAGTCATAGACTTGTTCTTTCAGTCATTGAGCTCACTTCCCTAGAAATTCACCTTCACTAAAATGAGTATTGTATAAGCTTTCTTCTCCTAAAAGAAGATAGTTGCAAATGCAGGAGTTGTATTTATCATAGCCATACAAGACAAATACAGCTAATGCTTGTACTTCATTTAAAGGCCTACCTGGCAAGCTTGGCTGGCCCTTCTCCCTTTTCTGAGGTTCTGCTATCACCTGTATGTCTGCTTCCTATTCGTGCTAGAGGAGGTTAATTATTGAACAGGTTTGGTGGGAAGGTGTTTACACTAAGTATCTTTAGCAGTAAAGGGGAGCTTCTGGTGGGCATACACATTGTCTTAGCAAAACTTTAGTACTGTCACTTTCAGAACTACTTCAAACAGTATACCACACACAAAGGAAGCAGGGAAGGTATTCTGGCTAGGTAAACCTTTACGCCTCCAAACTTTAAAATGCTCTAATGACTCAGTGGGCTCTGTACCTTGTCTTACCTTATCTCGAATCAAAGTTTTCAGAAGTTTATGAATGCTGATATATTTGATATCCCTGTCACATGCATTTTTTTGCATGGCATTTCTGCTGTTGACCTTATCCAAGACATTGTGAGCAAACAAGGGAAAAAAAAAATCAATGAATCCCACCATGTTTACCCTCTGGTAGATATCAGTTTTCTATAAAAAGTATTTGTTTTCCAAGAAATACCTAGACAGGAAGCTGAAACCTGACAGTATGTTAAATCTGTTAATAAGAAGGATAGTTTAAGGTTATTGTTTTGAAGTGTACTGTCATTGCTACCTTACTTTTACAAAATTGCAGCATAAAATGTCCTACTGTTTTATCTTTCTAATACATTACATAATATGGTATAATACATTAGTGTTTTTTATGTTTGAGTATATTTTTATACTCTGTATTTCAAGTATACAGTATGGGTTACTGTGCATTTTGTTTAATTTACAAAGGTATGCTTCTTTTACAATTAGTATTGACAAACTTTATTTCATTGTGACCTAACCTTTGTGTCAGTTTTGTCATATTTCACTGTTATAATATTAATTTTATTTTTCTGTAAAGAACTATTTCATAGCAGACATTGAGTAAATCCCTTTTTTAAACAAGAAATGTCTTTATTAAATTATCACTTATGACATAAGCAATCATACATCTGTATAAAAGAAAGTAAACCATATTGACATACTTTCATTTGCAAATGCCGTACATCACTCATAATCTGTCTGGTCACCATCAGTCAAACACCACAAAACTCACCCAGTATCCACCCTCCCCCAAACCAGCATTCCACATGTGCTGTTCCCACCCTTCTCCAAAGATCACACCCCAAGTTGTTCCATCTGTGCCATTATATTCACCACTTCCTGTACAGCTGGCCCAGACTTCAGTCTCCAGCAGTTGCCCTCATGGCAGCTACCAGAGTCAAACTCAGCAAGGCCCACTGAGTTCAGGCAACCCAGACTCTGCAACAAAGCCCAAAACAATCACTTCCCTAGCCACACCAATCCATCCACCCAGCATGTCTGCCAGAGTAGTCTGCGGGGAATTCACAAAGTGTGCCAACCCATCACATCCCAAAAAAACATACTCCCAGCCACCTCCTTCCTCCCCACCACACCTCCAAATCACAATCCACCAGTAGAAAAATTCTTCAGCATGCACTTGGGCCACAAAAACACCCATTCAGACACCTCCAAGCAAAGATTCCAAATCCTCTGATATTGAGTGCATCCTTAAGGATATTAGCTTACATTTACTAAATCAGAATCTGAAGTTGTTAATCTTCTTCCTAGTCATCATTGATGGGATTCAGTTCCAAGCCCTCAGAACCGAGTTGGCCTAATACCAAGCTCGCATACACCAAAAACTCTTGAGCTAAGTTGCTACCCACAATGCCCTTCTCCCAGTTACCTCAGATCTCATTTGCCACACAGCCGTATAGCATCGTTTCACCGAGCTTACCAGCTAAGTGCTGTATTTTTTTCAAAATTTACTGTATTTTTAATTTTTTTTCTCCTAAAACCTCTTCTGTATCTTATTATCTCAACCAGCTCTACCCACGGGTATCCTCTTCTTACCATTGTTGGTAAACGCTCTTCTTTACCCTTGTGGTATTCTTAATACCATTGTTGGTATTTTTCTCTTTTTTCCTTCCTTTCTTTATCCTTTTTTTTTTTTTGGATTGTTGAATCGATATATTTAGTATGTCTGAAAAGAAAGGGACTTCGGGGTTTAAGCATGATGATTGTGTGTATTGTCTGGGGGTTTCCCACTTATCTGTGAAACCTCCCTGTCAGATTTGTGTCTGTTTCAGTCAGCGGACACTGAATGAAAGGAAAAATAAACTTATTTTGAAAGGCCTGCTTTCTTCACCTTTTTCTCAGGCTCGTTCTGCATCGGAGGTCTCAACCCCTCCATCAAAGGACAAATAACGTCCTCATTCTGACCTCTCTTCACCAGCTGGTGATGAGGTCAAGCCTCATAAGCATAAGGCCTTCCACGGAGCACAAGATCGCCTCCTCGGCTCCGACCACATTGGTTCCAAGTTCTGCTCCAGTGGTCTCTGCAGATATCTCAATGACTTCCACATCGGCGCCACCCTCAGCACTGACTGCTATGGTTCCAAGTGTGATTTCGGCTCCAGCCTTATTGCCTGCTTATTACCTCGGCACTGACGTCACCCATGTCCATTCCGAGATCGGTACCGACCACTTCTTTGTAGCCGATAATGACTTCCACTCCAGCTATTCCCTCGGCTCCAAGCCCGTTCTTGGCACTGATAGGCCCCTATTTTGCCTGTTTCAAAACTGGAATCCTCAGTGCCAGCTTTTCCTACACCACTGACCCAGTACTCCCCGTCTTTGGATCTGTTTTCAGGACAAGCTTTTAGCCCCTTTTTGGACCACCTGACTCCCCCTCAGGAGTGTCAATAAGGTCCACCAGGAGTCTTATCTGAATTGGATGTGGTACGACGGTTTGATCAGCTGCTGACAGCCAGAGGGATTGCAAATTTTCCTAAAACCCATCCCATTCCTGGTTTTGGCTCCATTGCCCCCTAGATTCCCACGTATTCTCCTCCCTTGGACCCTTCAGTTCCGAAGTCCATAGCTCTGACGTCTTTAGGGGGAATCCTCTACTCGGCACCAACAGTGACCTTGTCTGAGGCTCAGAGGCTCCCTTGGGTTTTGGTTCCTTCGGAACCACCCCTTCCTCAGTCTCATGCTTGGGGGGGTGGAACTCCCGGCTCCAGGTACGGTTCCAGGTGTTCTATCGGTTCCATCTTCAGATCTGGGGGCGACACTCGCCCCAGTTTTGCTTGAGGCTCCCTCCCTGGGAGCGGGCCGTGCAGAATGGGGTGTGACCTTACTTCCGAGATTGTCTTCCTCTGTTCTGGGCTCCCATTCCTCTTCGAGCGGGCCTGCCTTCTGGGTGTTAGAGAGGGTGCTTGCTTCAGGAAGCGTTCCTCCTACATCAGACCTTCCCCCTCCTCCTTCTGAGCTGCAGCTATCACAGGCCACCTTCCCAGGACACCAAGAGCACAAACCTGAGGAAAACCCTGTGGAGGGTAACCTCCTTTCTGAGTCTTCTTCAGATGCTCCCACTGAAGAACCACCTCGGAAACGGGCATGTAAGAGGAAACGCATGGACTCCCCGGAGGAGTCCCTCACTGAGGATACAGACTACGATGATGGGTAAGGATCCCCACGGTCACCCCCTGACGATGTCTCCTTTGGAGACATCCTGAAAATTTTGAAGTAGAAGGGTGACTGGAAGCCATCCAACCCTTTCTCGGAGGAATCCGTATTCCTGCAGGCTTTCCGCTCTTGTCCCTGTACTTCTTGGGTGACCCCCCCCCCCCACCGATGAGTTAGTCCAGCTCATCGTGCAGCGGGTGTGGAAGAACCCTGATACCATTGAGGCCATTCTCTTTAGACCAGACAAGATACTTTCCTCTCCAGAGGAACAGCCCCATTGGTCTAGAGGCTTACCAGTAGACGCTATGGTGGTGGCGGCTGCCACAAAAAAGGACCTTGCGGAGAAAAGTTGTACTGTCCTTCCACCCGAGAGTCCTGGGTGATAGACAGATTAGGGAAGCGAGTTTTTGCTTCCACGACCTTTGTTTTCAAGTCTCTGAATTATTTGGCACATTTCACGAGGCTGCAAAGAGATCTCATCTGTGAACTCTCTGGAACCCTCGCTGGTCAAGTTTCTGACTGGGCACGAGATAAAGTTGCTTCTCAGCTTGCTTACCCTAGAGTCGATCTCCAACTCATCCATGAGGTTGCTATCCCACGCAACCGAAGGGGTGGCTAGAGCTGTGGGTGCAAGTGTAGTTATGAGACGCCACACCTGGATGCACATTTGTGACCTCGTGTACTTCAAGTCTTCCTTCTTGAACGCCCCTATCCAACTTTCTGCTTTGATCGGTTCTAAAGTGAAGGACACATTAGCCAGGTGCGAGCAAGACAGAAAAACCTTGTCTGCCGTTGGCCTACACTTTTCCAAATCTCAGCGCTCTTTTTCCAGGAACCAGAGGAGTGGAAAGATGTGGCACAAAAAATCTCAAGGCCCTTTCCGAAGTGCATGTGGTGAGGATTCCCCCAGAGGCAGAGGGGGTTCCAATAATGGAAGATAATCCTTTAGGGGTAGAGGGGGGTCCCTGAAATCAGGACTCCAGGGATTCTTTCTCTAGACGACCTTATCAGTGCTCCTGAAGTGCTGCCCGATTGCTTTCCTCTGGAAGCAGTTGGGGCTCGTTTTTCTCTGCACCAAGCTGCCTGGCACTCTATTACAAATGGTCAGTGGGTGCTGAGAATAATTTCCAGAGGTTATTACATCCCTGTAATCTCTTACCCAAGACCTCCAAAATGCCTTCCCAATGTTCCACCCAGTCAAAGGGAAGAAGCAGCTTCAGAAATAAGAAAGCTGTGTCAAAAACAAGTCATCCAATAAGTCCCCCCAGACCAGTGCGGATCCGGTTTCTATTCAAGTTTCTTTTTAGTGCCAAAAAAGACTGGGGACTGGAGATGTATTTTGGATCTCAGCCAACTAAACAAATCAGTGGTTCAGACCAAATTCTGCATGGTCACGATACAATCCATTCTCCCATTTCTTCGGGAGGATGTGTGGATGTGCTCGATAGACCTTCCGGATGCGTATTACCACATCAAAATGGACAAGCGCTCCAGGTGTTGTCTCCTCTTCTGGCTGGGAGCCAATCATTACCAATTCAGAGCCCTGTCATTCAGTCTCTCGATGGCCCCCAGAGTATTCACGAAATGCCTAGCAGTGGTAACAGCTCATCTGAGACTTCAAGGATTCCGTATCTAGATGATTGGCTCCTCTCCGCCCCCACCGAGCACCTACTGGTCATGGCCCTCCACTACACTCTGGCACTGGCGGAGTTTCTAGGCATCAGAATACACTGGGAAAAATCCAACCTTCATCCTACCCAACAATTGGAATTTATAGGAGCAGTATTCAATACTCAAACAAGCCAAGTCTCTCTCCCTCCTCACAGACTTCAGAGATTAAGATGACAAGTACAAGTGATGCTCTGTCAAAGGAAGGTGTCTGCAAGGGAAGTTCTACATGCTCTGGTTCTATGGTGGCAGCCATCCCGATTGTCCCCCTGGCAAGATTGCATATGAGACTATTACAATGGCTCCTTTTGTCCCAGTGGATATCCAATCTCCATCCTCTAAACACACAGATCCTCATCACCAATTCCTGCAAACAAGATCTCCTTTGGTGGATGAGAACAGACGAAAATCTTTGGTGCCACCCCTTCTAGACTCCCAATCCAATGCCACAGTGACCACGGATGCTTCCCTGATAGGGTGGGAGGGCCACCTCCAGGGAAAGACAGTCCAAGGCACGTGGCCTAGCTTGGAGGTCAACTTGCATGTCAACGTCATGGAGTTAAGAGCAGTGCTGTTAGCGTTGCAGGCACTCCATCCGCTCCTTCTGTCGGGGACTATTGCAATCCATTTGGACAATATGTCTGTCATCTGGTACATAAACAGGGAGGGACTAAATCCTACCCAATATGTCATGAGGCCATGAGAATTTGGCGTTGGGTGATAGCTTCAAACCGTTTTCTTATTGCAACGCATATCCCAGGGAGCTCCAACGTGGTTGCAGACAGGCTGAGCAGATGCATCCTCCATCCACACGAGTGGTCTGTCAACCTGAACATGATGGCAGAAATCTTCAGCCGTTGGGGCCAGCCTTGCTGCAATCTTTTTGTTTCCCCTTCAAACAAAAAATGCAGCAGCTACTTTGCTTTGACTCATGATATGCCAGTGGGTCTCCTCTATGCTTATCCTCCGATACCTTTGTTACCCCTGTTCATTAACAAAGCAATCCAGTTGAGATGCAAGGTAATCTTCATTGCCCCTTTCTGGCTTCGACAAGTGTAGTTTCCCTTCTTCCAACCTCACCTATTACAACCTCCTTGGATCCTGGACACTCGTCAGGACTTGATATCTCACCCACAAGGGCTGACTCACCCAAATCTGTCCACTCTCAAGCTTGGTTTCTCCACTTCCATTAATCACCAGGCAGGAAACCCTCTCCTCACCTGTTCGCGATATTACTCTTGCCTCCCATAAACCTTCCACCAGAAAACTCTACAGAGACAAGTGGAAAAGATTCGCTATCTAGTCTAATAATAAGATGCTAGATCATTTTTCAACTCCTACAACTGCTATACTCCAGTATCTTTCTGAATTGTTTGCTAGTAGGGCATCAGCTTCTACTAATCGAGTCCATTTAACTATTTCCAATTTCCACAACGGTTCGGATGGCGTCCCTCTTATCTCCACCCGACTTTGCAAGACCTTTCTCAAGGGAGTTTTTTATAGCAGACCTCCTATCAGGCAACCTGTAGAGACATGGAATCTCTCTCGGGTTCTGCAGTCCATCTCTCTACCCCCCTTTGTAAAATTCCTGTCATGGAAATCTTTGTTTTTGGTAACGGTCACATCAGCCAGAAGGATACCTGAGTTACAAGCCTTATGCATCAAGAGCCCGTATCTAATCTTCCATAAGGACAGATTATCCCTTTGTACTAACCCATCCTTTCTCCCCAAAGTGGTTTCCGACTTCTCTATTAACCAGTCCATTGAGCTCCCTGTGTTTTTTTGAAATTATTCCAACAAGGGAGAATACTGTCTACATTCATTGGACGTACATAGACAAATACGTTTCTACTTAAACAGGACTAAGGCCTTCAGTAAATCGGACCAGCTTTTCATTTCCTTTTCTGGCCTATGAATGAGATGTGCTGTATCAAAAGTTACTTTATCAAAATGGCTCAGAGATTGCATTACTTTTTCATACTCCCTTGTGAATGAATCTAAACCTGTTCAAATCAAAGCTCATTCAACTAGGGCCATCGCAAGTTCAGTTGCCTTTCACTCCAAGGCTTCCATGGATGAGATTTGTGCAGCAGCCATTTGGGCTAAACCCCATACCTTCATCAAACATTACAAATTGGATTTGGTCTCCAGGGGAAGAGCGGCCTTCAGCTCAATGGTTCTCCGGAATGATGTTCTTCGTGTTTCACTGTTGCAGTCATCATATTTGGGTTATCTGCCTGCAGGTAGCCCTCAGCCGGCCTGAATACCAGAGTCTTCGGATTTCTGCATCAGATGCTGTTGCTTCTTCCATGACATCAGGGCTATAAAACATGCAGCCAACGTCATTACACCAGTCTTTCTTGCCATGCAGTGCCCAAAGCAGAAGCAGTTCGCAAGTGCCTGTCGGCCAACTCCTGAAATTTTCATTTTCGAGTTTCAGATCTGAAGTTTTCAAAAAAGGTAAGTACCCCATTGGGGATCCTTTTTTCTTGCTCTAACCGATGTCAGAAAAAATTAACAATTGTCTTGCCTGTGAAAAACAAATACCTCATAGAGATTTTCATTCTTACTGCGTCATCTGTTTAGACCCAGGCTACAACGTCCCTCACTGTCGTTTTTGTGTCTTGCTCAATGCCCGAATTATTCATCGTCAGGCTATTTTTGTAGCTAAATACTTTCGTTCTCGATCTCCGTACTCCGAAATGGCTTCGTTAAGCCATCTGACTACTGACCTTCCGAAAAAACGTAAGGATAAAGACAGAGACAGACCACATAGGTCCAAAACTGCTGACGACGCTTCCATTAAGCTAGTCGCCAGTCTGCCAGTACTCAGTGAGGCACTTTCGCAGCCCCTGATACCCGCTACTACAGATTTGCAGGCCTCTACTGAGACCCTTATGCCGGTATGCCGCGAGATGCTTCTTCGACTGTGGAACCTGCAGATGTCTCTACCTTGGATGAGTCCAGAGCCGCTGTGGTTTTGATGCTTTAGAAACATCTTACAGGGCTGCTGTCACTGGGTCTGTACTTAGAAGGCATGCTTGGCTTAAGGAACAAAACTTGCCAGATCATGTTAAAGCTAAACTACTGGATGCATCCTTAAACCAAGACCTCCTTTTTGGCAACAAAGTAGAGTAAGTTCTCAATAAGATGGAGGAAAAAGCTAAATCTATGCAAACTGTTAAAGATGTTCTACAAGTACAGCCTCCCAGATTCAGTAGGCATTGGCCCTCAAAGAACTGGTCCTTTCCAGTCCCTTGCAGGCCTTTTCAGTCCAAACCCAGGAACAGCAGACCACCAAGACTACAGTCTCAGGCTATGCACAGATCTAAGCAGTGGGGGGCTCCCGCTTTCAAAGCAGGGAGTGATAAGCCATCCTCCAACAGAAAAATGTCACAATGACTTAACCTTAATCCTCCCAAGCCCTGCTCAACTGCTTGCCCCCTTAGGAGGAAAGCTCATCTTACATGCAAAAAACTGGGAACTCATTACCTAGGACAAATGGGTTTTGAACATAGTTTCCCACGGATACAGATTCCACTTCCACACACTTCCAACCCCAAATGGTTGGCCAGACTTCCCCCCCAAATCAGTAGATGGAGGCCCAACAGCAGGTTCTCTCTCTTCCTAGTATCAGGGCTATTCAACCGGTCCCAGCATATCTAAGGGGGCAAGGTATTTATTCAAGACTTTTTCTTGTACCCAGAAAAAAAAACTCCTGGCGTCCTATCCTGGACCTCTGTGTTCTCAACACCTTTCTGGTGGTTCCAAAATTCAGAATTCTAACTCAACAGCTTTTTCCTATGCTAGCCAAGGATGCCTGGCTGGCAACCCTAGACTTAAAGGACGGTTACCTGCACATCCCGATAAGGGAATCCTGCAGACAATACCTATGGTTCAGGGCAGGCTCCATGCACTTTCAGTTCTCTGCACTTTCCTTTGGCTTATCTACTGTGCCCAGGGTGTTCACAAAGTGTCTAGCTCCAGCCATTGCATTTTGCAGGCAGAGAAATATTCAGATTTACCCATAACTGGATGTTTGTCTGCTTCAGGCAGAAAGCCAGGACTTGCTATTACAACACCTGGCATTTGTAAAGAAACTTCTAACCTCAGTAGGGTACACCATCAACAAAAAGAAATCACACCTAGTACCCTGCCAACAGATTGTATTCCTGGGAGCAAGCTTGAATACAACTTCCCAGATGGCATTCCTCACTCCAGAGAAACAAATTTGTGTGTCAACTTACTTCACCCTACTGGCCACAAAAACCCAGCTATCTGCAAGGAAAATACTGCAAGCTCTGGGTTTCGTGGCCTCTTGCATTCTGTTAATTCCATATGCAAGACTGCATATGAGTAAACTTCAATGGTATCTAAAAAGTCTACGGTGTCAACATTCTCAGGACCTGGAAACAATAATTTCTATCATTCCGTGTCAGGGCAGAGTTCCTTTGGTGGGCAGAGGCCTGCAACCACAACAAGGGACTCTCTTTCACTCTACCCCCTGCCACCCAAACCCTAAAAACAGACGCATCAGACTATGCATGGGAGGCTCACATGGCAGGGCAGTGCATTCAGGGTAAATGGAACCCAAAGCAGATGCACTTGCATGTCAATCAAAAAGAAATGTTAGCTGTACAGAATGCTCTGACAGCCTTCAAAGGCCTTATTCTTCCAGGACAACTATTGGTAAAGACAAACAACACCACAGTTATGTGGTACATAAACAAGCGGTGGGAACACATTCCTACCCATTCTGCCGACTAGCCATAGCTCTGTGGAACACAGCCTTGAGCAACCAAGTGCATCTACAAGCTCAATTCCTGCCACGCAAACTAAATTCATTGGCAGACGACTTAAGCAGAAATCTTATGGACCCACACGAATGGAAACTGGAACCCAAAATATTCAAGCTTTTGGGGAACAGATGGGGGGACACCAGAGGTGGACCTGTTTGCTTCCCCTCAGAACTATCAGTTGAACAAATATTGCACCAGAAACCCCCCCCCCCACAGCCAAGCTTGGAAGGTGAATGCCCTGTCCTTTTCTTGGGAAAGCCTCTCAGTCAATGCCTTTCCCCCTCTGCCTCTCCTCTCGAAGGTTCTACTAAAGATCAAACAGGACAAGCCAAGGACAATCCTGATTGCACCCGACTGCCAACGCCAGCACTGGTATCCTCTTTTGCGCAGTCTGACGGTGCTACAACCATGGCACCTGCCTCAGACACCTTCCCTGCTGTCCCAGCAGGGGGGCCAAATTCTGCACCCTCAGCTTCAGACCTTGAACTTTGCAGCCTGGCTAATTCCCTGAACTCAAGTCTAGCAACCCTCAGTAAGGAAGTGCTGGATGTCATTCTTGAGGCAAGGAGGCCTAGTACTAGAACATTCTATTCAGAAATGTGGAAAAGATACTGTTCTTGGAGCCAGTCTTAAGGGATGGGCACAACTGTGCCCAGCTGACCTCATATACTAGATTGCTTAACAGAAATGCTCCACAAGGGCCTATACTTCTCTCCAATTAAGATTCATGCTGCTACCATCTCAGCTCATTATAATACAGAGCCACCACTCTTCTCTCATTCTCTGGTAAAATAGTTCCTTAGAGGGGCCAAAAATTTAAGACCCCCCCCCCAGGAGAGCTTCCTCTCAAGCCTGGCACCTTAACTTTGTATTGGAAAAACTTACACTTCTCCCCTTTGAACCGGCTGCTACAAGCAGAGTTGAAATTCCTCTCATGGAAAACAGCTCTACGTCTAGCCATCACTTCAGCAAGAAGAGTATCTGAACTGCAGGCCCTTATGGCAGTGGAACCCTTCATTATCTTCCATGCGAACAGGGTTTCCCTCAGGACTAACCCATCTTTTATGCCCAAGCTGGTGTCTAGTGTTTCTTTAAACCAGTCCATTCATTTGCCTTCTTTTTTCCCTAATCCTCAAAATAAGGGGGAAATGATACTGCATTCTCTAGACGTGCACAGACAGCTTAGATTCTATTTGGACAGGACTAAGCTTTTCAGAAAATCTGACCAGCTGCTAGTCAGCTTTGCTGCAGGGCCAGAGGGGAAGGCCATTTCAAAGCAAACCATATCTAAATGGATAACACACTGCATCCATTTCTGCTACAAGCACCATGGAAAACCTACCCCACAGGTGATAAGAACACATTCCACTAGGGCTACATCTACCTCTACTGCATTTCTCAGAGGAGTCCCTACCAGGGACATCCTGGAAGCTGCAACCTGGAACTCTGTGCACACTTTCACCAAGCATTACCACTTGCCTATCTTTTCAACATCCAGAGCTGGATTTGCCACAGCAGTCTTACAGCGCCTGTTTGCCAGTCATAATGCTTCTTAATCTTCCTCCGCCCTTCCTTAGCTTTGGGAATCAACCCAAATGTGATGACTGCAACAGTGAAATACGAAGAACATAGCACAGTTGTGTACACTTACCATAAATGTAGATGTTCAAGTGTATTCACTTTTGCAGTCCTGGTTTACCCTCCCTCCAGCCCCCTGATTGTCTTTGCTTTCACCTATCATTTTTAGTTTGGCATATCTTATACTATGTGTATTTGCTTTTTGCTGGGGGTGTTCCACACTATATAATTGCTTCCTATTTTGGGGGCGCTTGACATCTGAGGCAAGAAAAACTGATGTAATGGCATCGGCTGCATGTTTTATACCCCTAACGACCTGGCATCATGGAAGACGCAACAGCATCTGATGCAGAAATCCCAAGACTCTGGTATTCAGTCCATCTGAGGGCTACCTACAGGCAGATAACCCAAATGTGATGACTGCAACAGTGAATACACTCGAGCATCTACATTTATGGCAAGTGTACACAACTATACTTTCTGTCCTGAGTGCCCCCTAATACTTTGTGCTGGGGCAACTGCCCCCATTGCCCAACACTTTCTATGCTTCTGTTCAATGGGATTAAAGAGGCTTTCCTTCCTTCAGACTAAGACTATGTGGTTTACTCTTGCATCTTATTAATTCTGAAGGGTACAGGAGGTTTTTCATCCCATCTTCCACCTTGATGACTTCATTTAGCACATCTGGTACATCAGGTTTCACGTGGTGTTTCCTGGTAGTCATGTACTTGCTGTCTCAAAACACTTGGATGATACCACTGGATGTGATGGATGCTTTCTGTGGTATTGTTCTGTGGGATCCATGCACGTTGTTGCTTTTGTTCATTCTGGGGGGTCAAGGGCTCCATTTGTATGGATTGCTGGTATTTGGTATCTCCTTTGTCGCAGAATGTTTAACAAGATGTTGGGCATAATGACTTCCAAGATGGCTACACACTGTGTAACAGCTTGATTTTCACTCTCTCAGTGTGAAAACAGAGACTTAGAAAAGAGAGCCAGGGAACTTGTCTTTTTGTGTAAATTTCAGTAACTAGATGGTAAGTACACTGCCTTGATGGCAGCAAAAAAGAAATTCAGAGAACCTGAAGAAAATCATTCATAAAAGTTGATAAGAAAACATTGACTGGGAAGAATTCTGCAGCTGTTCAGCAAAAAGGACTGCAAGCTCCAGCTTTAGTACAAGACATGACTTCCAGTTATCTTGTGGAAAAATAAGTCAAATGTAATTACAGACGATTAAAATAAACAAGAGTATATCAACTTAAACAACAAAAGGCTGGAAAAAATGGAAGAAGTTTTAAACAGATATTCAGATGAGGCGATAAAACTGCAAAAATCAGAGATCAAAGTGAAGGAAAGGTTGGCTGGGTAAGAAACTGCTCAAGAACAGATATTTCAGAAAATAATAGAATTTGAGAACATAGCATGTAGGGAAAACCTGAGATTTTCTGTTGTACCAGAGAAGCTGGAAGGAACAGACTGTATTCATTTTATGAAAGCACAAATAAGCAGCTGAACTGGTATTCTACAGCAAGGGTCATACATTGAAAGGGCATTTGAAGTATATGCTCCAAACCATAAATTGAAAGGGCATTTGAAGTATATGCTCCAAACCTGGCCATGCGAAAGCGGTCTAGACCTATAATTGTAAAGATGCAATCCTACCAGCATAAAGAGTTGATTCTGGCAAAACTGTTACACAAGGACAAACTACTGAAAGTGTGAGACAGTAGGATGTTTATGGAAAATGATTACTCACTGTACACTAGGCAGAAGAGGAGTAAATTTATTCCAGTATTCAGGGAATGTTGAGAAACAGGCATGAGGCTAAAACAGCTGTATCCAGCTATTTTTGGAATATTCCTTCTTGGAGGGTTAAAATAATTTTTGGTGCAGAACATGCTAAGGAGAAAATACAAAAGTTTGTACAACAGAAAGTGACCTATCAAACAGGAGGAGGTTCTGCTTCTTGTTGTTCTGGTAATAAAGCCCATAGAGAGACTATGCCAATGAAACCTTTTCCAGTATTTCAAAAGCAAATTCTTGAGAGAGAGAGAAAAAAAGCACAACAGTTGATTAGACGACATGGTAAGGCCTTGCTGTGTCTAATTATGGTGGCTGCCAAAAAAGCAACTACCAGAAAATGGGCATTAAAATTTAAACCAACAATGTTAGAAGTAGTGAATATAGTGACAGAGATAAAACAACTGGAATTTAGATCTTTAGAAAATAGTAAGAACAAACTCCATAGGAAAAAATTGGTAATTGTGGAAACAATACATATAGGGGAGCAGTGAGGTTTAAACGCTGTGTAATGTTTGACTGAAAATAATTTGGTAGATTATAAGCAATGTAGAATGCTTGCAACTGTGTGTCAGTATGGTTTGTGATGTAAAATGCTTGCAACTAGGATTGTGTTGGTGTGGTTTGCTTTCATTTATATAAATGTTTGATTGGTTATGTCGTAAGTGATGGTTTAATAAAGATGTTTCTTGTTTAAAAAAGTGGGCCAAAATTGAATTATTTATGTAATGTTGCTTAGGTTATATTATATATAGCAATGTAGGTGACATATTCTGTTTCTTAATGTTAGTTTGTTAATACAGTTTGATTACGTTTGTATAAATGTATAATTGCCTATGTCACAAGTGATAATTCAATAAAGGCGTGTTAAAAAAAAAAGACGTGTCTGGAAGGACCGAGAGTACATTGGAAGTGAAGCAGAGACTATATTTTGGAGATGGAGATCAACAGGAAGAAACCAGCAACTCAGAAATTGAAAAATAAATGTAGGATTACAAAGCCTTAATTATATTTGTGAAACATGACAAAACAAGAAAACCTGGAAATATTTTACTACCTTGACATTGTTAAACTTCTAGGCAGCTCTAAAGCATATGTCCTACTTAATGTCATTAATAGTTAGAAAAACATTTAGGAGGGGGAAGAGGAAGGAAAAAGTTAACTGTAAGTAAAACAAAATGTTGTTCTTAACAGTAGTATTTTTATAATGCATGACATAACCTGCATGCTATAAAGTAAAACTTTCCCAGTTATTTCTGAGTGTAATAAGGATACTAAAGTGCCCCCCTTTCTTTCTCCTTGTTTTGTTTTAAGAAATGGTAGGCACTGCGGTGTAAAAAGGGAAGAAAAATCTGAACAAAAAAGCATGATACAAGAAAAGTTTATATGCTTTTTTCTTGGGCTTAAATAGGGGAATGACTGAATTAAGGCCCTTGGCATACTGTACTAGCAAATTTCAAGGGGAAGCAGATAAATAAAAAAAGAACACCGAATATAATAAGATTTCCCCTAACAAATACATGAGACAAAACTGTGGCAGCAGGACATAGTACTGAAAGTGAGAGAGAGCAGAGTGTTTGTAAAAAATGATTACTCACTGTACACCAGACAGTAGAGGAGTAAAGTAGAGGCAACTGTTTATCTGGTTCTCATGTGTCTGTGAAGACAACCTGATAAGGGGCAATAAAAACAAAATACTTCTTTCTTTCAATGGCTCGGAGATAATTGATAAGACAAAACCAGAGCGCACTTAGTTGGAAGTAGAAGCACATGGTGTCTTAGCATGGATAACCTTCCTTCTAGGTTAATCCAAGTTTGAGAGTGTGGCTGTCAGTCTGAGACCAGTTGTTCCTATTAGGATGGTTTTGTTGAGTCACGGTGTTGCACTTGCTTGTATGTGGCTGCTTATACAGGCAGAAGGGGCTTCATGGTTTTACATAAGCATAGTGGTGGAGAGAGGTAGTTAATAAAAAGTTCCCTCTTCATTTCTGTCAGGAGTATTGCCTTGCTGTTTGTTGCTATTCTTGGATCATTTAGTGGCATAGGGACATTAGTGTTTGGTATCAGACAAGATTGTTGTTGACAGAATAAGAGCTTAGTAGCTGTTACAGGTGATGGATGACCAAAGATATTGATGAAAAAAAGCAACAGATTTGAAAATGAAGTGCATTTGTCTTTGTCAGTGTAATGCCATTACATTCACAGTTTTTGTGCTAAATCTCTGTACTGTATACATTGTGAATTTAATATGGACTAGCTTTCTTAAGTAGTGGATGTGCTGATTTTTTTTTTAGAATAAAATTATGAACTGTATTACTGGATTTACAGATGAAGATATAAGAACAAAGTAGTTTGGTTCTTTGATCTTAAGATATTGAGCTTTTTTTTTTGCACCCATTTTTCTGCAAGTTTATCTTGCATTCTTTGACTGAAAGGAAACATCAGAGAACTGCACTTACCCATTTGATAAATAAATAATACTGAATATGACCTAAGGTATGGGAATGCTGTTTTCTGAATATGTTTGAAAGTGTTAAGAGGTAGGTATCTGTTCCATTTATTAGTGTGTATTTTAAATCTGAATTGTTTTGTATCACCCTGTGTTGTCATTTAATATGTGCAGGACAGTGTGACAGTATAAAAACATGTCATGTTTTACAGAATGTGTGAATGAAAAATAAAATAGTAGCAATATATCCTGTTTTGCTCCTACAAAGGTAAGCGATCTTGATGATGAAGTTGGCTCACCTGCAGAAGAGTTTCGAACATTTGGTGGAGACACTGGGATGAACCGTAGCCAGTCAGAATACTGCAATGTTAGCTTCAAGACCTACCTCACAAATCACCCAGCAAAGAAATACGTTTTTGACTTTATGCGAGTCTTAATCATTGACAACCTTTGTCTCACATCAGCCAGCAAACAAACTCCTGTCATTGATCTTCTGCTGGAGGTAAGGCTGCCTACTTTTTTGATATATTTGCCTTGTTTTTAATTGAGAAACTGGTGTCCGAGTAAAGAAATGAAAGACTTTCATCATAAGGATTATTGCTGCAATGTAGTTGTAATAAGAATTGAATTAGCCACAGGTGAAAGTTAGTCTTCCTGCCAGATTTATAGAACAATTGAGGTTATTAGCATGCTACATTGTACACTTGAGCTGTCTCTAGGAACTTAGTCATTTAAATATAGAGCATGACTAGTAACATCTTTGGGTCTTTTTTGGGCACTGATGTTGTGAATGATGGTAGTCGTAATTTCTTAGGTCTATAAGTCCTTCCTTGTCTGATCTGAAAGCATGGTAATCACCTCTTTGGGACTTTTTCAATATTATGTAATCTGAATTTGCTGGGTTTTTTTCATCCTAGCTAATTTAACTATTCTGCATATTCCTGGCTGGTTATAATGACCATGGAAAAGATGACCAACCTGTGTTCTTACAAGAGGGAGATTCTCACTTAAGATTACTACTTTTAGTACCATTTATCTAGGTTAGGATTCTGATGTTGAGAACTTTCAGTTCCTGTAAGATTTTAACAGTAAAATATTACTAAGATGAGTCAGGAATATTAATTTTTTTATGGGGCACTATGATTTTGGTCTTATCCCAGTGAGAGAATCCTCTGTTAGAAGCATTATGTCATTATATTCTTCCTCTGAAAAGGTTGCAAAAAACTGAGCCTCCTAAGCACTGCTAAAAGCATAAAAATGGTAAAGCCTGAAAGTAGGAGAAAGTCAGTGGCAACAAATCAGGCTTGACAACTGGGGCCGCTGTGACCTAGCCAGAGATCCTGCCTAGTCATTCTCCTGCTGCTACTGTGAAGAGGATGATTCAGCTAAGACTTCTTCTTTTTTGTTGTATCTGTTATTTTGCCTGCATGCTTGCTATCCATCAAGTCCTCCTCTGTGAGTCTTGAGTCTGTTCATTCCCATGCTACCAGAGAGATCCTAGGGTGAGAGGTGATCAGAATGAGGGGTTGTCATCCTGGCAACCATGGAGGTGTTGTGAGTTCTTGCCAGTAATTTTTAGTTTGAACCCAATCCCCACCCTGGTGGCTATGACCACCTGCTTCACAGCATGGTCCTTTATGATATCACCATGTGTGCAAATTCTGCAACCCATGTACGATGAGGGCTGTGTTGTCAGTGTGGGAGTGCCAAGCCCATGTCCACAGTCCTAGTCGTATTACATGCCTTGTAATCCTTCACATTCTTGACAGTGATTGGCTAACTGAGAGCAGTTGCCTAGGGCCTGCTGGCTTGGAGGAGGGCTACTACAAAGCTTACATTTCTTTTTTAAGGATGCATGCAGAGTCCATCCTTAGTAGTGTATATGCATGCATCACATGCACACTTAATACTGGAGAGGAGCACAAGATCTTTGCCTCTTCCATTCCAATCAAAAGAGATGAGTGAGTGCAGGATTTTTATAGAGAATTATGATCAAGCGCAGAGAATGGAACTGGTTAGGGGTGTGTGTGTGTAAATAAAATACCCCAGTTAGGGTTGGCAGGTTGGTTAATTTATTCAGGCTCAAACCCTGTACCTTGATGACAGGAGATTACAGCCTCAGTCCTCTACAGCAACTACGAAACTGTCATCAGCAGGTGCATTTTCAAGGACTGTTGCATTTTAAGGGAAGAGAAATTTATTGCTGCTTGTACTAAGTCTGTTTTCAGTGCGTAACTGTTTTGTTTAGCAAGTGGCCATCATCAGTGTTTGTGCTGTACAATTTGAAAGTAGTGTTAGTAGCTCTACAATTAGCATACTTACCTTTGGTGCAGAAGGTTGTGGGTTCTACTCCCACACCGTGTAGACGGAGTGCTGATACTGCTCCTCCCTTTATGGGGGGATATGGGTGCTTCACTCATGAGTGTGTTCTCCTTTGGCTGAGATGCCTAGCGACTATGAAACTGTTGCCAGTTTGACAGCCATTCCATATTGCAATGTTACCAGCTTACCTTTTGTTTTAAATGTAACACGAGCAATTTATTCTTCAGGGGCAGCAGGCATTGAATTTGCACATGAAGCACTGAAATGTAAATTTGTTTGCCATCAGCAACCTCTTCAATAGTTATAGATCTCTTTAATGTGGGATTATTCAGATGACTTTTGTTAGAGATTATGAATATGAGGCTGAAATTAGTTCTGTTATGAATATTCTGAAAGATAAAGCATAGAATAAAAAGTTTGCTTCAATATATGTATAGATTTTAGCAATTTAAAATGGGCATTCGTACTATATGTATCTTCACAGCATCAGAAAAAGCCTAACAGAGCAGTATTGGAAAGCAAGTATCACATGCTTTTCTCATGTTTGCAGAACAAATGTCTAGTAACAGACATCCTTTTTTACAAATTCAGCAATACGTGATGTTTTTTCAATAACAACTAAACAGATGTTTCCTTTCATACTTCTGTTATTCTGATTGCGTGCATTTGTGCATTTTCACATCATCAGAACTGCTGACAGGACAATAGAAAAGTCTAAAAACAGACATTGTGACTTCCCACAGAAGACCAAAAAAGATACCAAGATGAAATAACAAAATCTATGTGCATGACTAGCTCTCTTTATAACAATTGTAGTAATTCAGTTTTGAGAGAGAGGGACAGAGAGAGGTATTTTGTAGAAGTCATCATTCATATCTGTAATGAAGGAAAACGTAAATATATGCTACAATCTGACAGAAAAAGAGTATGTGTGGTTTATTGTAAAATAGGCTATCTGTAACTGTGCTTATAGCTGCAAAATATATATTTTTTATCAGTGTGCAATTTGAAAGGCTTGGTGCTTTAAACAGACTACTGATGGAGTCATGCAAAGCTCTGTGTCTCTGATTCAGCAGTAAACAGCACAGCAAGACTGTGTGTCTTAAGAAGACTTTGGATCCAACACAGCATAGAAGCAGCGCAAATTAAAATACATTTTTCAATGGTGACCCTGCAAAAGTTCCTAGCCTGTATCCAAAAACAGGGGGAGTGAGTTGGGTAATGCCTTGTATAAGATCACTCCTGTAAAAGCACAGTAACTAACGTTTATGTAAAGTACTTCAGATTGCTACAGTTTTCTACAGTTTGCAGCAATAATACAGTTTATTAGATGTCTAAATCCGGAGTGACACTGCAGTGCAGAACGGTGAGCAGTGCCATACATTCTCCAAAAAAGGTACAATACAAAGTTGTAAGACTGAAGCTGCCAGTTTTGTTGTACCAACTTCACATGTGACTACAGAGACTTTTCAACCATCTACAGTAAAGCAGCCTGGCCATCTGCCTCTCTGTTGACTGGTAAGAATATTTTTCTGTGTTACATACAGTATGAATGCCATAAAGTTAATAACAATAATAACAGAATGAAATGTGTATACAGAATATTAGCAAATGTAAAACCTTAAGGCAAGTTAATAGTGAGGCATTATGCAAATGGATTGCAATATTTGACTGGCATCTGAAACAAAATCGTGTGGTATAAAAAATGTTTATTGTGTGTACAATGTCATAAAAATACAGTGCATGCCACTATTCAAAGGTTAAACTGTACAGATGAAAATTTTAATGGTAAAAAAACAAGAAAAGTTAATATGCTGATGATATATTCAAATGTTATGCTGTACAATAATGGCCAATGAAGTAAAGTTCTCTTGGAGAATAGGTAGTGTGGTTAAATGATATAAAACTTAAAGGTGCAACATATATAGCAAAACACTTGCATACATTTCCAGTACTTAAATTAAATGCACTTACAAGATATTCACGCTGTGAATGCAGTTATACCATAGCGAAATGATGGCTCCAAAGTATCCAGTCTTATGATGGCTTCAAAGTATCCAATATTTTTGGTCTGATATACAAAGTATCCACACTGAAGATGTAGTAGCTGCTATGCGACTGTGATGAACTGTGATAACAGCTTAACCAGTCTAACGGATCAAATAAAAGCTTCTAGCTTTAATGGCAGTTAAAATCCTTTTATTGTAGGAAAAGTTAAAATCTTCATGTCAAGTTAAAATCTTGATGTAGAATAAAACAGTCACTATGTATTCCAAACGATAAGCGCTTTCGGTATCTTCTTCAGATCGTAGAGCTTGGGACTGGAAGTTCCTTTTTATAGTGCTTGCTTCCTTTACTGTTGAGACAATTATTCAATCATCACACTGTCAATCAGCAGTTTAAATGCACCAATCCTCTTTTCTCTCAGCTGGGGGGTGTTCCATTTCCTATACCTTTTGCTTTTGAGGGGTGTGACCAGTCATGAATTATTAAGCCAGGCACACCTCCATGTTAGCTGATAGTTGGTCTTCTAGCTTTTAGTATAGGTTTCAGTGGAATTATGTTATTCAAGCCTGGCTCAATATCAGCACGGAGGTTCACAGTCCACTTACTGTTCCTGCATTCAGTAATATTTTCAATGTCGCCTTTCCTTATTCCACTATATACATTCTCTATCACGTTATAAGTGAAAGAATGACCGACATTTCTTTCAGCATGCGTTGCTAAAGCATTATATGGATCTTTATTGGTAATGTCTCTTTGATGTCTCAAAATGCGATTTTTAAACATCTGATTAGTTTTTTAGATCGCCATGTTACAAGATGAAAAAACATACCATAGAGTTACACCAATCCAGTTAAATCGAACTATACAAAAAGTGTCTTCCTTACTTCAGGATATGTTGACTGAAGGCTAAGTAGATCTTGACCTTTACAATTTTTTGAACATCACAAAACCCACTGTTCCAAATATTAATGGACTTCCTAAGATTCATAAGGACCTTTATAATCCTCCACTACGGCCTATAGTAGCAGGACAAGGATGGGTGACAGAAACAATGTCACTATTTGTGGAGAAAGAATTGAGAACTATTTTAAAATATTTTGATACAGTTCTGCAGGATACTAATGACTTCTTAAGAAAGATAAATCAAACCATGAATAACATTACTGATTATGACCACCTACTTGTGACCACCCTGGATGTGAATAGTTTATTCACTTCCATTCTCAACAAAGCAGGCGTAGAAGTTGTAAGAAAGATCTTAAGCCACACAAAAACTGTTAATGAAACCAGTAGGATTTGTGCTTTATTAGATTTAATACTGGAAAATAATTATTTTGTGTATGGTACATCAGTGTATTGGCAAAAATGGGGGGTAGCCATGGGCACCCCTTGTGCGAACAGCTACTCAAATCTTGTGCTTGTAGACTGGGAATTGGAGCATGTATTGAACTCAAATAATCCATGGTATGAATGCATCAAATTTTACGGTCGATTTGTGGATGATCTTTTTATTTTATGGGAAGGAACCGTACCACAATTTGAATCATTCCATCAATATCTAAATATGACTACTACTTTTTTAAGTTTTACAGCAGAACGCTCTCATAATCAAGTTGCATTTTTGGATGTGAATGTTATTCTTAACAAAAACATGTTGGAAACTGAATTTCACCGAAAAAATACATGGAAAAATCATTACTTGTTGAAAAGCAGCATGCATCCTAAACATGTCACTAAAAATATTATGCGAAATGAAACACAAAGAATGCATAAAAGATGTAGCAAAGATAAGACAAGAGAAAAGGAAATTTTGTTTCTACAACAAAACCTAATAAAGAGAGGCTATAATGAAAAAGATGTGAATGTTCAAGAAGTTATCCCAAAGAAAAACAAGACAGAAGACAGAACCACCAGAGTGATGTTAACTTACAGCATAGACAACACACAAGTTAAAACCATAATAAGGCAGTTTTGGCCAATCCTCACCCAGGATGCCAAGCTAAAAGACATTGTAGGTGAAACACCATACTTTGGCTACAAGAATAAGCCAAATTTAAAGAGGTTACTTTGCACAAAGGATGGGTTTGGCAAACATAAAATCGTTGGACATAAAGGCACGTTCAAGTGTGGCCACTGCACAGCATGTCCACTGATTGTAATAACGAATTTGAACATCCAAGGTCAAAGAAGAAATACACCTTTAATGTCAAAGCCACTTGTATAACCCCCAATGTGTTGTACATGGCTACCTGTAAACTATGCCCTGCATTCTGTGTAGGAAAAACTAATCAGATGTTTAAAAATCACATTTTGAGACATCAAAGAGACATTACCAATAAAGATCCACATAATGCTTTAGCAACGCTTGCTGAAAGAAATGTCGGTCATTCTTTCACTTATAAGGTGATAGAGAATGTATATAGTGGAATAAGGAAAGGCAACATTGAAAATATTACTGAATGCAGGGAGAGTAAGTGGATTGTGAACCTCCGTGCTGATATTGAGCCAGGCTTGAATAACATCATTCCACTGAAATCTATACTAAAAGCTAGAAGACCAACTATCAGCTAACATGGAGATGTGTCTGGCTTAATAATTCATGACTTTTCACACCCCTCAAAAGCAAAAGGTATAGGAAATGGAACACCCCCAGCTGAGAGAAAAGAGGATTGGTGTATTTAAACAGCTGATTGACAGTGTGATGATTGAATGATTGTCTCAACAGTAAAGGAAGCAAGCACTATAAAAAGGAACTTCCAGTCCCAATCTCTATGATCTGAAGAAGATACCGAAAGTGCTTATCGTTTGGAATACATAGGGACTGTTTTATTCTACATCAAGATTTTAACTTGACATGAAGATTTTAACTTTTCCTACAATAAAAGGATTTTAACTGCCATTAAAACTAGAAGCTTTTATTTGATCTGTTAGACTGGTTAAGCTGTTATCACAGTTCTTCACAGTCACATAGCAGCTACTACATCTTCAGTGTGGATACTTTGTATATCAGACCAAAAATATTGGATACTTTGAAGCCATCATAAGACTGGATACTTTGGAGACATCATTTTGCTATGGTATAACTGCATTCACAGCGTGAATATCTTGTAATTGCATTTAATTTAAGTACTGGAAATGTATGCAAGTTTTTTGCAATATATGTTGCACCTTTAAGTTTTATATCATTTAACCACACTACCTATTCTCCAAGAGAACTTTACTTCATTGGCCATTGTTGTACAGCATTTCATTTTGAATACTGTTTTTACTTGTTACTGATAGCTGTACTTTAGCATTAGGAGGTACCCTTTCTTTATTATATTCAAATGTTAGACAGTTAAGTTCTGGCACCAGATGTAAAAGGTTTATTTCAGAATTGCAACAACAGTCAACTCAGTTACTGACAGGGTCTCTAGTTCATTTTGTTACAAAAGAATGTGATAAACTTCTAAAAGACAGACACAATGTGTTCAGGAAGCTTAGACAACTTATACATACATATTTTCAAAAGTGCATAAGAGTTTTAAGTTCAGCAGAACAGGTTACTGAAAAATAATATAAAGACCATGCAACATTACAGGAAACTATTGAACAGCAGTTGCAGGATAAAGAAAATAAATTAGCTAAACTGACAGAGACTGACTTCCTCCATATAACAGCTGAGCTTAAAAAGAGCAGGAAACTACAGCTGATCTGTACAAAGGAGATATATTTTATAATATGTTTGTGTTTTGAAAATGATTAAATATACATGGTAGGATGGTAGGATCTGATGTCTGGACAAATCATTCTCAAATGTTTAAAGCAATACATTTATCAGTATTACAGTAAAGTAAAACAAATGACTGCCATTCTCATAGCATAGTCAAAAGGTACACAAAACAGTTCTAGTGTATAAAAAAATAAAAATAGTTAATAAAAGTAAAGATTTAAAGTCACAACACTGACATGCTTGTATAAAGATTTAAAGTCACGAGACTGACATGCATGTATTTTCTTTTCATCTAAAATACATCTGTTACAATGCACAAGAATAAAAGGCAGACAACAGCAAATATAAATAATGTAAATATAAACATGTGTTAGTTATGCTAATATCTATTTGTTTTTTACATTTTTTTAATAATTGTAACACCACACCAAACAGTTAAAGTTCTGAATTAAAAAATAAAATAAAATCACAGATGGTATTAGTCAAACAGTTTTTGTAAAATTAATGGCAGGACAGTTAAATAAATAAATACTGAAATCCATGTAAGCTAATTGTAAAATAATGTCTATTTATGTAGTATAAATGCATAGTTATGCAAATCACAAATACTTATTAAAAGAAAAATGCTAAAAGGGTTAACTGAAATGCAAGTGTATCAGACCTTTCTAGACTGGACGAATAGTTACAGGAAATATTGCAAAGATAAGATAAACAACAAGACTGATTGCCAGGCAAGTAGCTTGAGTTTTTCTTAAAGCATTATTGTTATTAAAACATAATTGTTAAATGATTCACATGCAACATTATTTGGTAATTGTAATAAAATGTCACAATTGTGCATATATGTCACTGATAATCTGTTTGCAAATAAATGTTAAAAGTAAAAAAAAAAAAAAAAAACCTCAGTTGCATCAAGTACAGCCAGCAGATGGTCTATAGTATACATACAGTTCAACTCAATTGTGCAGGACGGTATAAATACCTACTAGTGGTAATAAACAGCAAAAGCTGTATAAAAAGTATCAAATCAGAAAAAGGTCCATAGTTTAACCTAATAAAGCAAATAAACAATACTGCAGTATACTACAGGGGGAGGGGCACTCTCTCAGTTGTACACTGACTGTATAAGCAGTACTGCACAAGGGTCTGAAATAGAGCTACAGGAAGAAATAATATCTCATTCCTTCTTGTCAGTACTCTTTTAGGGGGGAGGAAAAACCAGCTATTAGTGCATAAGAAACACTGGTAAACAGATTAAATCTGAATGTCCAAGATATTTTATGCTAGTTATTATTGTATTGTGTAGTATTAAATTGTATTTACAACCGGTTAAAATGTAAAGCTATACACAAGATGATTTAAAATTGCTTTAATACAGCTATACAAGAGGGAGTAAAGATATGTAAAAAAAATGAACAAGAATGGTCACTATTTTTAATATGTTTTTGGCAAGACACTGTTGGTATGCAAAAAGCATAGTTGCCTCTGGTGCCAATTCCACTAGATATTTCTAAAGAGACATAAACATTTTCCAAGATTTTGCTTAATATTAATGTTATTACATTTGTAAGATTAGACTAAATGTACAAATACAGAAGAATTCAGTACAAATGATAGTCTTTGTATGTACAAATGCAAAAGAATTCAGTACAAATGAAATTAATGTCTAGCAATGAGTATGTGTGAAAAAACATGTTTAAACAAAAATGGGTCCAGGGTAGCTACTAGATTGAAATGCATGAATAGCAAACAGTCTGTGTAAATACATACTATACAGGATACATTGTAATAAGTTCAAAAGTAATTTGTCAAGTTGCAATATTATCACTGGTTTCAAGTTGCAGTTTTATCATTGGTTTTTGGACCATCATTTTATCTGTGCTAGTATTGGTTACCCCAGCTAGAAAAAAATTATATTAAAATATTGTATTCATACAGCTAAGAGACTAATAATGTAAACAGCATTTTTCAGAGTATATTTCACTGTCAATTAAAGTTTATGGGCAGTTCAGAAATATTACCACAATGTTATGGTTAAAATGACATTACAACTGTATATTTTCAGCAGTGTATAAATGCTTGCAGTAGCACATGGTTCTTGTCTCTTATAGTTAATTCAGCAGTTGCAAAGAGTAAATGGAACAGTTCTAAGTCATAAATTAAATTTTGTAATTGCAAAAGAATAAATTAATCAAAGTTAAAAAATAAAATTAAAGCAGACACAGCTCATAACTAATAAAAATATTTTCACAGAATGGTCTGCAGAAAAAGTTGTTAGATACATTCAGTTTTGGTAGTAATAATATCATTGTATCCACGATGGTGCAGCGGTAGCGTTGTTGCCTCACAGCAAAAGGTTCTCCCATTCAATTCTCGGCCTGGAGTGCAGGAAGTGCCTTCTTTGTGGAGTCTGCATGTCCTCCCTGCAGTCGAGTGGTGTTCCGAAAGACATGAGTGAATGGGCGTGCCTTCATTGAAGGTTGGTCATTGAGTTGGCAACTCGGCACCGTAAAAAACTACTGCCAATCATTAGCGGACCGGAGCTCCGCTGTGGCAACCCCTAACCGGGAAAAGCCGAAAGACAAACAACAGCAACAACAACAACATTGTATTAACTGTGTAAAATTGCATTTTGACTTGTATCAAAAAAAGACTAAAGGTTTTGTTTTTTAATGTGTTTCTATATGATCTAATCAAAAAATACATATCAGTATAAAGTGTTTTGAGTATGTTTAAAAAAAGAGGGAATTGTTAGAGATTATGCATATAAGACTGAAATTAATTCTGTTGTAAATATGCTGAAAGATAAAGCATAGAATAAAAAGTTTGCTTGAATATATGTATAGAGTTTAGCAATGTAAAATGGGCATTCATACTGTGTGTATCTTCACAGCACCAGAAAAAGCCTAACAAAACATTATTGGAAAACAAGTATCGCATGTTTTTCTCATGTTTGCAGAACAAATCTCTATTAACAGACATCCTTTTTTACAAATTCAACAATACGTGATGTTTTTTCAATAACAAAACAGATGTTTCCTTTCATACTTCTGTTATTCTGATTTTCACATCAGCAGAACTGTTGACAGGACAATAGAAAAGTCTAAAAACAGACATTATGTGACTTCCCACAGAAGGCCAAAAAAAGATAGCAAGAGGAAATAAAATCTATGCGTGTGTCTAGCACTCTATATAACAATTATAGTAATTATATTAATTCAGTTTTTAGAGAGAGGGACAGAGAGAGGTATTTTGTAGAAGTTATCATTCATATCTGTAATGAAGGAAAATGTTGTAAACATATGCTACAATCTGACAGAAGGAGTATGTGTGGTTTATTATAAAATAAGTTATCTGTAACTGTGCTTATAGCTGCAAAATATATATTTTTTATCATTGTGCAATTTGAAAGGCTTGGTGCTTTAAACAAACTACAGATGGAGTCATGCAAAGCTCTGTCTCTCTGATTCAGCAGTAAACAGCACAGCAAGACTGTGTGTCTTAAAAAAAACTTTGGATCCAGCACAGCATAGAAGCAGCGAGCAAATTAAAATAAAATTTTCAACTTTTACTTCTACATAGATTGAGTATATTGCCTGATATTGGTAGATTGTGATGACAGAAATTTGAGTGCCCATTTCCAGTTGAATTGTTTTATAATGGGTAGCTTTGTCATTATTGTTTACTGGAAAAATGTTCAAACCTACAAATTTAAAAATTTCTAACAAGTGGTGCTGTATAATACAAAGAGTATAATTTAAAACAATCAGGATGGTGCACCAAAGAGCACATGCATGTATGCATGGTCCTAAAAATGTGTGCAAGGTGCCTCCAGTTTGAAAATAGCCCAAAGGCAAACTTAATTTGCCACTGGCCAGATGCATTTTCTTTGAATCTAGGTTTCAATGCTGTTTCAGTGAATGTGAGTTTCAAAGCCAGAAAAGTGTATTGTTCATGCTAAGTCTGTTTTCATTGTGAGACTGTATTGTCTTGTTTAGCAAGTGGCTGTCAGTGTTTGTGCTATAAATTTTGAATTAAAAGTTTTAAATATCTCTAATTATTGTAGAAATGAAGAAAATAGTATGCACACTGACAGGTTTGAACAGTGTTTATGGTAACTGGGGAGAAATAGACAATTAATGGGGCACTGGAATGACCGGGGGGACTACTGTGTGTGTGTATGTGGGGGGGGGCCTGATCTATTACCCTGCCTAGGGCCCCATTTTATTATGATCTGGTTGTGACAGAGGCCACCATTCCCACTCCCAAAGGAGTGAGACAGCAGTAGCTGCTTACTAACATCTACTGTCACCCAAGCTACTACTAGGACTTAAGACATATGGATCTTGGGCAGGGTTTCCCTGTCGACAGTTAAAGGTTTATATCTCATTACGTAGGATCTCCTTGATGAGTTCCTGGTTAGGGAGGCATCTTTTCCACCAGTCAGAATTTTGCAATTTTTTTCTGTAAAATCCCTCGTTTGTGTATGTGCGAGCAGCCATAGTAAGATGCACCCTGCTGTAACACACCGTTTGAGTAAGCCATGTTTTTGGCATCCTTTCTGCTATATTATTGGGCACCATGATAATGTAATAATACATAAGCTACATAATAGTATGTTTGTTTATTTTTATTTATGCATTCAAACATTAGCGAATGTGTTTATTTTTATTTATGGATTCAAAAAAGAAAATGCTGAAAAAACAGAAGAACCTGAAAACAGATATTCAGATGAGCTGATAAAACTGCAAAAATCAGAGGTTGAAATGAAGAAAAGGCAGGCTGAGTATGAAAGCTCAAGAGATGTTTAAAAAAAATGATGGAATTAGAGGACAGAGCATGTGGGGAAAATCTGAGATATTCTACTGTACCAGAGAAACTTGAAGGAACAGACTATATTAATTTTTATGAAGGCACAAATGAGCAACTGGATTTGTATTCCTCAGAAGGAACTGTTAATTGAAAGGGCACATCATTTGTATGTTGCAAATCTGGCCACAAGAAAGTAGCCAAGATCTTTATTAGTAAAGATGCAAAGCAGCCAGCAGAAAGTGTGGATCCTGACAAAACTGTGGCAAAAGGGCAATGTATTAACATTTGGAATCAATGTGTTTGTGGAAAATGATTATTCACTGTTCACTAGGTAGAAGAGAAACACATTTATTCCAGTAGTCTTGCAGTGTCAAGAGGCAAGTGTGAGATACAAGCTGCTGTATCCATCTGTCTTCGGAATATCTTTTTTTTTGGAGAATAAGTCATTTTTAATGCAGAACAAGCTAAGGAGGAAATGTGTAAGTTTGTTCAACAGAAAAAAGCCATAAGCAGAAGGGGATTCTACTACTTATTCTTCTGATAATAAACCACACAGAGAGACTTTGCCTGTGAAACCTTTTCCACTGTTCCAAAGGAAAGTGCTTGAGAGACTGAGAAAAGCACAGGCATTGACCAGAGGAATCAGGAGCACCATGGACTTGAACTGGAATCTGGAGTTGGGAGATGGCGATGAACAGGAAGAAGACCCGCAACATGGAAATTAGTGAATAAATGTGAGACTGCAAAGCATCAATCACATTTGTGAAGTACGGCTGTATAAGAATGAGTGGAAAGAGTGGACATTTGCTTTCTAAAACTTGTGAGGAACTGAAAGACATATGCATCACTTCATGTCTTTAATGTTTGGAAAGGCTCTGAGGGGCGGAGGAACGAAAAAGGTAACTGTAAGCAATTTTTTTTCTTAACAGTATTTCTATGCAACATTAGTAAGGTATTAGTTCTTGTATGTGATAGTTATTAAACATATGTCTTCTTTCTTCCTCTTCTCTTTCTTCCTTTCTTTTGTTTAAGAAATGTAGGAATTAGAGTGCAAAAAGAAAAGAAAATCTAGACAAAAGCATGTTTAAATTAATAGCCTGTAATATTGGGTTGTTGAGGTGGGAGATTGGGTGCAGAAGAGTACACAGATCATAATATATGTAGAGCTGATATGTTTTCTCTTACTTGTGAATAGGTGAATGGATTAAAACCCTTGGCTTAATCTAATAACAAATATTGAGTGGAAACAAGTAAATATGAGAACATTTTTTCCTTTGATAATAAATGATCTGAAGTAGTTAATTTCATTTTATCTGCAACCTGTGGGTATTCGTATCAATATCGGATCTGAGCTGGCAAATTATTTTCTAGCATCTGCTCCAAGTTCCGAGCTCTTCCCCTACCCATAATTCACCACCATCTCCTGCCTTCCCTCAGATCTCGTTTGCCGCGCCACAGTGAGCACCGTGGTCTCTCTGCTCTGAGCTCAGGTTTAAGTAAGTTGGGATTGTTCTTCCTATTTAGTGAGCCTGTGATCGTTAGTGTATCCTACCTCCCACATTAGTGTTAACGCTTTGTTCGTCGGTTCAAAAAAAAAGTTTTTGTCTTGTCAGTTGCTGTTAGGCCCACTTTCTCTCAGCGTGTGTGTGTGTGTGTGTTATACTCTTTCTCTAGGGAGTGGCGTTCAGTTTTGGACTATGGTTGATCAGCCTAAATCAGTCTTCAAAAAATGTACAGAGTGTGGCCACAAGCTCTCACCGACTGATGGTTACACTTTGTGCGTAATTTGTTTGGGAGTGCCCCATTTATCCACCCAGTGTGCTATCTGTGTGGGTTTTAAACCAAGAGCTCTCAGGGATCGAAAGGCCAAATTAGTCGCCAAGGGTCTTCTCCCTGCTTCTATGCTGGATTCTGCTTCGGCCTTGGGTCTCCAGTACTCCCACCAAATCTCCTACCCAGACAGGGACTCAAACTCCCACTTCTTCTGGTGCTGGGCAGACACGCAAAAAGAAAAAGGCAGAGACAAGGACAGAGAAAGGTGCAGGGAGGATAAAGAAAGGAGGAGGGATAGGCCTCGCAAGAGATCCCCGGACAGGGAGCCTTTCCTTAGCCCTCCTTCTAAGACTTCGAGGCCAGTTTCCCCACCACTCTGATCACCCCGTTTCTCGCTGGAGCCACTGGAGTCTTCGGATCCGAGGCCTTCCTCACCCTTACTGTGCAGACCAGCCAGATCAGAGTCGGTTGCTTCTTCGCGATCGACTCTGAGCCTATTGGACTTAGACATGGACAGGATGATGCGGAGATTTCTTCAGGCCCAAATACAGATGGGAGGCTTGCCAGGCCCCTCTCCCTCTGGAGGGAGGACCTATATGCCCTTTTTCTTCCCCATCTCTCCTTCCCCAATCCGGGTGACCGCTTTGGGGTTTTTGGATCTGAGGCTGTTTGGAGCTGGTAGCTCAGTGCCGACGGTTCCTCCAACCTCGACTTCGGCTGTTGCCTTGATTTCCTCGGATCCGGCTAGTTCAGATTTGGGTGACTCTCGGAGCCGTGGACAGGGAGTCGGACCCGAGGGAATGGATTCTTCTTTGCCTCCGGCTTGTTTGGATCCAAACCATTCCCTTGGACCTCAGGCTACCCATGCTTGAGCTCTGATCCCCAGTTCGGACACGGGGAGGGCTTCTTCCTTGCTGGGTGCCAAAGAGGTACGCTCTCCATTGGCATTCGAAGTGGTGGAGAGGGTTCTCTCCCAAGGATTGAGACCTAGCCCATCTTCTCAGATTCCACCCAGACCCCGCTGCATTTGGCGTCTACTCCCTTCATCGTGTCTCAAGGACAGCCCGTGCCGGAGGACCCCCAGGTTACTCCCTCTGAGGAACCCCCTGCGGCTCAGGAGTCCTCTTCGGAGTGTCCCACTGAAGAGGGCAACTGTAAGCGCAAGTGCAAAAGGAGGCACTTGGACTCCCCTGAGTCCCTCACTACGGACACAGACTTGGAGGAAGGAGAAGGTTCCCCCAGTTCACCTCCCGAAGATGTCTCCTTCGGAGACATCATGGAGATTCTCTGCCAGAGGGGAGGTTAATCAGCCCCAAAACCTTCTACGGATGAGTCCGTGTTCCTGGAGGCCTTTGCCATGGGCCCATCTACTTCCTGGGTCTCCCCACCAGCGGATCCCTTGGTGGACCGTATCACCACACAGGCATGGAAGGAGCCTGACACTGTAGAGCCTACCCCCAAATACTCTGACAAGATTCTGTCTCCTCCTACCGACAGACAACCATGGTCTAAAGGAGCCCCCATTGACACTGTGATGGTCGCAGCAGCCACCAAGAAGGAACTAGCACAGGAGAGTTCCTCAGTCCACCATCCAGGCAAGGAGTCCAGGTCAGTGGATAGGTTTGGGAACCGTGTTTATTCATCAGCGACATTTTCCATCCGTGCGCTGAACTATTTGGCACATGTTATCCGGCTTCAACGAGACCTTGTCTCAAAATTCACTGAGTCACCCCCAGAGTCCTTATCGCAGCAGGACAAACAACTGTTCTCTGCGAAAATGTCGACTCGGAAGTCAGTATCAAACATGTCCTTACATCTCCTTTCCCATGCTATGGAAGGAGCGGCTAGGGCAGCTGGGACAAGTGCAGCCATGAGGCATCACGCCTAGCTCAGGTTGTGTCAGTTTGTGGACCCTTTCAAAGCATCATTTATTAATGCCCCCTATGACGGTTCCTCCCTTTTCGGGAAGACAGTATGTGACATTGTTGTCCAGAGCAAAAAAGACGGGAAGGCTTTGCTGTTGGGATCCGCTTCTCTAACCCTCAGCGGTCCTCTTCTTGGAATCAAAGAGGGCAAAAGAAGATGTGGTTCTGGAAATCTCAGTTTTCCCTCGAGTCTCAGGACAACTATTCCCCCAGAGGCAGAGGGGGACAGGATCAACGCCGACCCAGAGGTAGAAGGGGTCCTAGGAATTTTGGATCTAGAGAACCTTTTTCTGATGGGCCCACCCAACATCCTTGAGGGGTTGCCCAACTGTCCTACTCTGGAGACAGTCGGGGGGAGATTGTCATTGCACCCAGCGCCATGGGAGTCCATAACTGCAGATCATTAGGTGCTACAAATAATATCCAGAGGCTACACTATCCCATTTGTTGCCCCGCCGGGGCCTACAAGATACCTTTTGGATGTTCCACCCACTCACAGGGAGGCTGCAGCTTTAGAGGTTTTAAAGCTACTTCAAAAAACGAGCCATCGAACCAGTCCCCTTTGGCCAGTCCAGATTAGGCGTATACTCCAGGTTCTTTTTAGTGCCAAAAAAGACAGGGGACCTCAGGCCCATCTTGGACCTGTCAATCTTGAACCTGTCCATCGCCAAACAAAAGTTCTGGATGGTCACCTTACAGTCCATTCTACCTTATCTCCGAGAGTGCGACTGGATGTGCTCGTTAGAACTCCAGGATGCCTACTACCATATCAAAGTTCAAAGAAGCTCCAGGAGGTTTCTTCACTTCCGACTGTGAGCCAGTCACTTCCAGTTCAGAGCTCTACCCTTCGGTCTCACCACAGCCCCCAGGGTGTTCAAGGTAATGGCAGTCATAGCAACTCACCTGAGGCTTCAGGGAATTCAGGTCTTTCCGTACCTGGACAACTGGCTCTTCGCTGCGTCCACCAAGAGTCTTCTGTGTCTGGCCCGAGACTACTTTCTTCTCTTGGCAGATCGATTGGGGATTACAGTCAATGTTCACAAATCCCAGTTGCAACCAGTACAAGTTCTAGACTTCATCGGGGCATGGCTAGACACTTTGCAGCTAAACGTTTTCTTTCTTTCTTTTTTTTTTTTTTCAATAATTTTTATTTTTATTTTTGCATTAATAAATGTCACAAATAAAAACCATCTTACAACATGACCGTGTGCATATATATATATATATATATATATATGTGTGTGTGTGTATATATATATATATATATATATATATATATATATATATATATATACATACATACATACATATATATATATATACATACATACATACACACACACATATATACATACATACACATAAACACATATACATATGTTATACATTGATGTCAAATACCACAGGATATAGGTCATACAGCATATCTATTTACACTATGTACATAGATGTTTCATTGTTAATTCCACAGTTATATAGACAGTATATACATTCGTAATATCCAAGTTATTTAATATCTGAACTTGTATGTGTTCTTTGGTTCCATCATAGTGTATTTCTAAGTTGTTGTGTGATGAATTATGCTAATATGATGTTAAAGGTTTGTTCCCAAATTTCTCTGGATTTCATGTTTTTGTTTCTTTTATCTATTACTATTTTATGAGCTAAAAGGTGTTGTATAGCTACTTGTTTAAAACCCTCCCAAGAGATATTTATCGTATCTAGCCATTTAAAAGCTATATACAGTTTCATTAGTAGGAAAATTGTTAAAAGTGTATTTGCTTGTTTTCTTGGGACGTTGGGTGGGAGAATGTGTAACAGAGTGAATTCCCAAGTTAATGTTGATGTTTGATAACCCGTTTTTTGTAATTGTACCTTGAGAGAGTTCCAGAGTTTATAGACACATTTACAGCTCCAAAAATACATGGATTAAGTCCGCTATCTGGTCCTTACAGTGTGGGCAGAAAGGTGATTTTGATGTGTTAAATATGTGTAGGATTGCAGGTGTAAAATAAGCATTATTATTGATCATGAGCTGAGTGTATGCTAACTTTTTGAGGGGTAGAATCTTCAGTGTTAGATAGATTGCCTGGCTTATTTGCTGATCATCTATGGATGGTTTAATTTTTCTCCAGTAGTTAGAGAAGAGGAGGTCCTTCTGGTATTTGATTTCATTTATCATTTTATATGAATTGGTAATAGTTTTCTTTGTTGTGATAATAGTTTTCCAAAGTCTGCTACAAGTTTCTGTGTCACTATTGGTCATAGTAATATTTTGGAAATAACTGGAACACAGTTCTTTGATTTGTCTTAGGATTATTATGTATGATTTAGGGAGGTTTAAGTTGGTCCTCATTTCTTGTATTGAACAGTTAAGGTAGGGATAGATATCTTGGATTGTTTTATCTTTTAGTCTGGGAAAAGGGACTAAGTCCAGCATCTTATTGTTTATTTTTAAATTTGGGTTTTTATGAAGGGGTTGCAGTATTGTCATGGCATGTCTAAGGTTCAGGAACTGAAAGAGTTTTTGCACTAGGTTGATAGAATGTTTTAAGGGCTCTATAATGTTATAAGTTTGTATTTCTTTCTGCTTCAGGAATGGAAGTGCTTTGGGATTGAAACCTAGAGCTTTAATATATCTATAATATATTGTCACCCAGAGAGGAGACCAATTTTCCATTGACGGGTTATGTTCAGCTATTCTCAGTATTCTGTTAGTGTTAATGATCGAGTAGTACATTTTAAAATCTGGTAGATTTAGTCCTCCTTTGCTTTTGGGAAGTGTTAATTTTGGATAGGAGATTCTGTTTTTGGGTTCCCATATAAATTTTGCTAGGAAGGTATGAATTTGTTTGAAGAATTTATTATGTATTGTTGTCTGTGATGTCATGAATATATACATTAATCTAGGTAAAATGTTCATTTTGATTATTGATACTTTGGCCAAGAATGGTAGTTTTAGGTTGTTCCATCTTTTGCAGTCTTGCATTATATTTTGCCATTTAAGGTTTACATTGTGTTGGTAGAAGTCTTTGTTACTCTGGAAAAGGTGATTCCCAGGTATTTAGTTTCTTCTTTAATTTTTATTGTGTTTAACAATGGTATTAGTGAGATGAGTTTGGGTGTTTTTAGGGGGAAAATATTAGTTTTATTAAGGTTTAGTTTGTAGTTAGACATAGTCGAGAAATGTTCAATTGCAGCTATTATTTTGTTTATATCTGAATTTAGTGTAGTGCAGTATATGTTCAGATCATCTGCAAATGCAGTGAGGTATATTTTGAAGTTGTGTATTGATGGAGGATTGTAATATGTATTTTGTTTAATGTATAGAAAGAGTTGTTCTAGGTATAGGTTAAACAGGAAGGGTGATAGTGGGCATCCTTGTCTTGTTCCATTTTTTATTAGGATCGTATTTGACCAAGTTTTATTTATATACAGAGATGTGTATGGGTTGCTATAGAGAGTTTGGATGATCTGAATGAAGTTATTGGGTATATTAAAGTAGGGTAGTGTTTGGAGTAAGAATTCTAGATTAACCCTATCAAATGCCTTGTGGGCATTCACTACCATTGTGTAGGTGTTGATATTGTATCAGTTAGCGTAGGATATTAGTGCATCTAATGTTAATGTATTGTCACTAGTCTGTCTATGTGGTGTAAAACCGGATTGTTCTGGGGAGAGGATTTTTTCTATCAGATTTTTCATTCTGTTTGCAAGTATAGAGGTAAATATTTTAGTATCTATATTTAAGAGGGAGATGGGTCTGTAGCTGTCGGGGTTTTTGGGGTCTGTGTGTTCTTTTAATATAAATATAGTTTTAGAGGCATTAAAGTGGATATCATTTATTTTATAGTTTATTATGTAATTCAGTGTATAGTATAGTAGTTTGGCTATCAAGGGGGGAAAATGCTTTGTAAAATTCTGATGCGAGTCCATCGGGACCCGGAGTCTTATGCACTTTTAAGTGTTTGATTGTTGTAATAATTTCACTGATGGATATCGGCTCAGTTAGTGTTTTTGTTGGTCTAAATTGAGTTTAGGAATTTCAGTTCTTGAAGGAAAAGAGTTCTATCTTCCTTTGAGGTTTGTAGTATTTGTGCTCATTATATCTGAGTGTATATTTGTTCAAATGTTTTAATAATGTCTTCATTTTTGTGTAGTTTTGTCCCTGTAGTTTATTTTTGATATATTGGAGGCATTTTTGTGTTGGCAGATAATTCTGGCCAGAGCTCTAGATGGTATTTGAGCTTCTTCTGCGTAAGTGGCTAACATTCTGGCTTCATAGAAAGATAGGTTCCTGGTTTCTAACATATATAGATCCCTTTGCAGTTTTAAAAGTTCTGCTTCTGTTTGGTTCTTAGGGTTATTTATTAGTTCTTTTTCAAGATGCTCTATTTTCCCTTTCAGTATATGCTCCTCTTTCAGTTGTATTTTTTTATAGTATGCTGCTTTTTTGATAAACAATCCTCTGATTTGTGCTTTGGTTGCATGCAGCCCATTCTATGTCAGTTGGTATTTGGGAGTTAGTGATATTTGTAAGAGCTATTTTTAGTATTGCTTCTATTTCTTTTATTACATCCATTTTGGAAAGTAAATTAGGGTTTAATGACCAATTATGACCCCTATTCTCTAAATATATCTTTTTGTCCCAGTTAATGTTCAGTGTGATTTTGGAGTGATCTGAAAAGAACCTGGTATGTATAGTTATTCTTTGGTCCATGTTAATGAATATGTCAGAGATTAAGAATAAGTCTATCCTTGACCACATTTTGTGGCATTGTGAATAGAATGTGAATTTCCCTGTTTTATCTGCACTGTTCCCATGTTTAAAAGGGTCATATAGTTTGAAATCTTGTTTGAGTTCATTAAGGGCTAATGTGGCTTGTTTATTATGTGATTTGGTCAGATTAGTTTTATCCTTTTCTGGGTTCTGATATGTATTCCAGTCACCTCCAATCACTAGGTAGTGATCTTTAAATAGGTTTTAAGGTTGGGTATAATGACATAAAAAAGTGTTGTTGGTTATTACAGGGTGCGTAAACATTAAGTACCATTATAGGTTTTGGTATTGTAGGACTATTAAATGTTACATAGCACCATCTTCCCTCCTTGCCAGCTTTGTTTTTAAGTATTTTTTCCTTAAATTGGTTTTTAATTATTATGGCAGCCCCCCAGCACTGTTTGTTTTTCCCTCTGAAGCTATGATTTGACTTATCCATTTCTTTCTGCTAATTTCTGCCTATTGATCTGCAGTCAAGTGCGTTTCTTGTATTAGTATGAGGTTGGCTGTGGTTTTTAATGTTAGGTGTAAGAATAGTTTTCTTTTCTTCTTGTTTTGGAGCCCTTTAACATTCCATGATTCTATTTCCCACATTTATTTATTAGGTGTATTCCTTAGATATGCCATGTATATTAGTTTTGTTTTGTTAGTTTTGTTATGTGTTACTGTGTGATGGTTTAGGAAAGCATCTATTTATCCCCGTCCCTACACTGTGCCTAACTACTATATCCCTGGGCCAGGAATAATCAGGGGGGGGAGGATGAAGGTTCATTATATGGTTTACGTCTAATCTTGGAATGTGTTTTCTTTTTAGATATAGATTTACTCCATAGTATCCCCCCTGTGTTACTATAAACAATGTGGACAAAGCTGAACAAACTAGTTCCCTCAACAAACACTGCTACTTAATATCCCTAGCCTCTTCCAACATATTATTTATACAGTGATGGTATTGCATTTAAGGTACAGCATGTATTGTTTTTGTCTTGTGACTAATTCTTTCTAATAATATTTTTAAAACAGCATATTAATGTACATTCCTCAGTAAATTATAGCAATATGTGTACCATAGTAATATTGTTAAACAATCAATCTTGTCATTTTTACATTTTGCTCTCATTTGACTTCTTTTTCCTCCCCTTTACTTATTCAGGTTTCAGCCTTCTTTGGTGCCTATAGTGATGTTTTTCCACATCAATCTGTGTGGATTATAAAATATATACTTGGCACCTATTTAACAGAAGTAGGAAGTATAGAGAGACAAAAAAAAAAAAAAAAAAACAGCTTAGCCAAACAGTCCTTCTGCTATAGTTGACATATTAAGGCTATATTTACATTATCCCAGGATTGTTAGGTTATTTTACTAATTTCCTGAGATTACTTCTCTCCAGGATCTTTTAACACATTTCTAGTATTTACAAAAAAACATTTAACAATTTTTTCCCTTTTTTTTCCCCAATATTAATCTATGAGCTAGCATAATTCTGACAGTTTATTTATTGCCTATTATTTAAGGCTGGAGTTTCGTTCACCTACACAGTACTGGGTGTACTGTTTTAGTGAATAGTTCAGTTCAACAGTACCTTATTTCTTCAAGGTTTTGCTTGCAGGTTAGTTGACATCTATGGTGCAGCTTTCTTCTTTTAGCTGGTGCAGATCAATTTTCATTTTTCAGGCAGTAAAATCCTTTGGAGCTTGCTGAAATCCATTTTGTCTGACTGTTCTTAATGAAGCCATCAAAAGCCTAGGGGGACTGAATTTGCAAGCCAATATCCGAGATGGGAACTTCCTTCCTATATTCATGCATCGGAAACAGCAGTTAATTTTTGGTTCCCACCCAGGCTGTACTTCCCTTTCCTGTGTTCCTCATGGCTCACATCAATGACCCAAGGGCCTAGACAGCAAGGGGAAGATTTCAGAGTTGGATCCCAGCTAGAGTGCTCATGAATGGGGTCGTTTTTCCATCCAAGGGACCTTTATCTTTTTTTTGTGGATTTATTTCACTTCTGAAGGTGGAATTTGCTTGAAAACAGTCAGGAATGTCTCTTTTGCCTCTTTGGGGTTAGCAACCATGTATTTAACCTCTTTGATGTAAAAGATTAACTGATTTGGATATTTCTTCTGGAATTTGATTTTTTTTTCTATTAGGAACCTGCAGTATGGAGATAGTAGTTATCTTGCTTGTCTTATTTGTATTGGGAGGTCTTGAGCAAAGGAGATTTTATTATTTTTCCAGGTGAGTGTGCCTTTTTTCTTTGCTGCCAGTATGATTTTATTTACATCTTGGTAGTTTAATATTTTAATATAGACAGGTCTTGGTTTCAGTGATGTTTGCATTTCCCTCAGGGCTCTCTCTATTGTTATTTGCTGCATTTCTTCAGATTCCTCTAGGAGGGAATTTATTATTTGCTTGATTGTTGGTATTAGATTGTTATGAAGTACAGTTTCAGGTATTCCTCTGATGATGATATTGTTCCTTCGAGATCTTGCTTCCAGGTCTGTTAATTTTGCTTGTAAGTCTTTGTCATGGGCATCAGGTTTTGAGAAATAGAGTCTATTTTTATTTCATTCTCTATTATTTTGGACTCAGATTTTTCCATTCTGGATATTATTTGGCTGAATGAGTCACCAAAGGTTTGAAATTGTAATGATAAGTCCCTTTAATGCTTGCTGGATAGGTAATAAGGCATATTTTATGTCTTCCAGATTAGTTGGCTGGTCTGTCTTGGATTTATTTGTATTTTTAGAGTTGTCAGTTTGTTTAGTTGTCTTTTGTCTTTTTGAAGTTGTGTCTTTCTCAGGTGAGGCTAGTACTGAGAATTTGGTCTTAGTTGTTGTTGTTTCCATATTATTTTCCTCTTTTGACAGCTTGCTGTATAGTGTTTTACCAATCTTGCAGTCAGATGCAGGGCCTTAGTAGCACATTGCTTAAGCTGTTATTCAGAAATCTTAGTTAATCCTGCTGTTTCTGAGCTGAATCTGTCACTTTTTCTTCCTCTTTTGTTTGCTGGATGATATTAACAGTAAATATCTACAGTTATTTCTGTATTATTAAATCTGCATTGCCTTCTCGGTTTGTTTTAATCCAGGGTATATAGAGACCTAGGTGATAGCAGTGCTCACAGAACAGTGGCCATTTTGAACTGCCAGCTAAAAGTTTTCTTAACACCAGAAAGTATCTTACATCTCAGGTGTCACATAGCTCAAATAGTGAACCTCAAATTTCCAAAGGCGAGCGATGTTCTCCGGGCTCTGGGCTCCATGGCTGCCTCTATATCTATTCTTCCTCGCGCACGCCTTCATATGCGGGTTCTTCAATCGACTCTGGCGGTCCAGTGGTTGTGGCTAGACCTGCCCATGGATTTTCCGATTAGAATCAGTCACACCTGCAGGATGTCCCTCCTTTGGTGGCTAAGTTCACTGGAGGTTGTAGCAGGACACCCCTTTGTGTCATCCCCAATCCAAGCCACAGTGACCATGGATGCCTCCCAACTCTGGTGGGGGGACATTGTTTGGGAAGGGCAGTCCAAGGCATGTGGTCCCAGACAGACCAAGTTGCACATAAATGTTCTAGAGATGAGGGCAGTGCTTTTAGCATTGAAAGCCTTTCACACACTCCTCCCTCTTGGAATGATTGCAATTCAGTCAGACATGTCGGTTGTCTGGTATGTCAACAAACAAGGGGGAATCAGATCCTGTCCCCTGTGTCACGAGGCCATGAGAGTGTGGGAGTGGGTTTCTGATTGCAACGCACATCCCGGGACACTCCCAACATTTTAGCGGACAGATTGAGTCTGGCTATTCTTATGCTGTACGTGTGGTCTCTGAAACAATCAGTAGCAGAGGAGATGTTCCTTACATGGGGAGACCCTTGCTGCGATCTCTTCGCATCTCCTTCCAATGCAAAGTGCAGTGAGTTCTTTGCTCTGATTCTCTCCCCAGGGAATGCCCCCAGAGACGCTCTAGTCCATGTTTGGCCCCCCGGGCTTCTGTATGCTTACCCTCCGTTACCACTCATTCCGAAGTTTCTTCAGAAAGCTTGCCGACTCGGGTGCAAAGTGATCCTCATTGCCCCATTCTGGCCTCGCCAAGTTTGGTTTCCCTTCCTTTGGTCTCATCTTCTAGCTCCTCCGTGGATTCTGGATCCCTGGCCAGATCTAATCTCTCATCCTTCGGGTGCCTGCCCGCCTAACCTGGACAGCCTCAAGCTGACAGCTTGGTTGCTCCAGTTCCATTGACTGCCAGGACTCCCGGTCTTTCATCCCCTGTAAAATCTATACTAGTGGCCTCTCTTAAAGCTTCCACTAGGAAAGTTTATTGCAGTAAATGGAAGCGTTTTTCCATTTGGACGTCTCACAGGAACCTTGATCCTTTTACAACCCCTGTTCCGATGGCGTTAGATTTTTTGACTAGTATCTTTCAGCAAGGAGCTAGCTTCTCCACGGTGAAAGTACAGTTGGCAGCCATTTCTAATTTTCATGTTGGGGAAGATAACATCACCTTAGCTTCTTCTAGGCTGTGTAAGGCTTTTCTTAAAGGCATTTTTCTTTTGCATCCTCCTGTCAAAGATTTGGTGCCTCCTTGGGACCTTACCTTAGTCCTCCAGGTATTGGTGGCTCCCCTGTTTGAACCTGCAGCTTCAGTGCATCTAATATATTTGTCTTGAAAGACAGCCTTTCTAGTGGCCATTACATCAGCCAGGAGGGTTTCTGAGCTTCAGGCTTTGTCTGCCGTGTCTCCTTATTTGGTCTTTCATAAGGAATAGGGTATCTCTCCATACAAATCCTTCATTCTTACCCTAGGTGGCATCTGTATCAAACATAAACCAGTCTATTAATCTACCCGATTTCTTTCCCAATTTCCAAAACAAGGGTGAATATAAACTTCACTTGTCGGATGTTCATAGACAACTTCATTTCTATCTTCATAGAACAAATTAATTCCGCAAGTCCAACCAATTGTTTGTTTCCTTTTCCAAACCTTTTTTGGGAAAGGCCATTTCCAAAGTTTCCTTAGCTAGATGGATCACTCTTTGCATTTCATATGTTTACAAAGCAAAAGGTTTATCTCCTCCTGTTATAATTAAAGCTCACTCTACCAGGTCCATGGCGACTTCTGCTGCCTTTTAGTCTAGGGTTTGTTTGGATGACATATGCGCAGCAGCAACTTGGGCAAATCCACATACCTTCATTTCTCATTGTAAATTAGACCTGATTTCCAGAGGAAGAGCATCCTTTGGCTCTGTGGTGCTCAGGAATATCCTTCCATGAGGGCCTCCCAGGATTTAAGTAGCTGGGGACTCTGTCCAACAGGTTTCAGATAAAATGAAGTTAACTACTTCAGAGAAAGAAGTCATGTACTCACCATAATGTTCCATCTGAGTAGTTATACTTCATTTTTATGCAACCTTCCCTCCCTCTGTCCCCCTGACCTTATCATATCCATAAGTATGTTGGTTTCTTTGGGCTGAGTTGCTAATGTGTATAGTTGCAGCAAACTCGATCTGAGGGAAGGCAGGAGATGGTGGTGCATTATGGGTAGGGGAGGAGCTTGGAGCAGATGCTAGAAAATAATTTGCCGGCTCGGATCCGATATGGATCCGAATACCCACAGGTTGCAGAAAAATGAAGTATAACTACTCAGATGGAACGTTATGGTGAGTACATAACTTCTTTTTTCAGCTTGTCTTTTAGGCTGCAACAGAGAAGTACTTTTTTACATTTTTTCTCTTACTTTTCTATGGAGGCAAGCTGATAGTAGGGCAATAAAAGACTGGGCACTGTTTTCTTCACTGTGCAGAGTTAATGATTTCTTAAAACATGCAAATAGTTTTCACATGTAGGGAGGGGGGGAAAAAAGATAAAAAAACAACAGATACCAATTAGCTTAAGTATAAACACAAGCAGTGACAAGTGTCTTAGTTTGGATAAGCTCAATTTCAATTTAACTAGCACCTGTGTTAGCAGTTTCCTGTTTGGCATAAATGTTCCTATTAGGAGGGTTAAATTTAATTATTTGAGAACGTATAAAGTTGTATGTGTTTGTAGTAAGTTAATGGGTTATGGTGGTGTTTTTTTGGGGGTGTGGGTCATTTTTTTGTTTGAGAATTTTTATTAAAACAAAATGTCTTATAAAATATGACTTAGATTCCAGTGTTGATAAGAAAAAAATGTTGAGTATTAGTCTGCCAAACATTAATGGGTGCATGTAACACAAAAGCTGGAGTTAGCCATTTAAAAAGCTGCCATATATAATAGGTGGGAATAATGACTTATCATCATAATGGCGATACTTTCCGTAGTATCTTGGAATGTGAATGGTCTGAGATATAGACAAAAAAGAAAATACTTAATTGTATTAAAAATGTAGAGTGCAAATAGCAGTGCTACAGTAGGTACATTTGGAAAGAACTGAGCATGTGAATTTTATAAAGAAATAAATAATTTCAGGATGGATAGTCTGGAGAATATAATTGTTAGAAGAGCTCCAGTAGTGATAGAAATGGGAAAAAAGATAATAATGGCACATTTGTAATAGTAAGGAGTTACTGCCAAATGATGAGGATTATACTGGCATGTATTTATATTCTGCCAAAAACTGAGATTTTAGTGTTTAACAAAATTGAGAGAAGTAATTGGTGGGGACTAGAATTTAATTTGCAGCAATGAGGGTGTATCTAGGGTGCCTAGAAGGGCATATAACAAAAGATGGTAGATTTCTGAAGAAATTTAGGAAAATATTTGTTTTGAAATATGTGAATTCAATAGCAGGAACCTGGAGAGAATTTACATATTATTCCCCAATGTACAATAACTGAGCTAGACTTTATAGAAATCATATTACAGAGGACCATGTCCATCTAATTGAGAACGTTGGTGTGCATACAATAACTATTTCAGATCATCTACCAATAATTCCTAAGATAAAAATGCTGGTTAATGAAATAAAGATAAGACACTGTGGCTACTCCACCTACCTGTTAAAAAGAGAGTAATTTTAAGGAATGGGTGGTGGAAAATATCTACGGGTTATTAGAGAAGATAGCACTCCAGAATTTATAGCTACTGAATGGGGTAAAATGAAAGTGGAGTTTAAAAATAGGGTAGAAGTAAAATAGAGAGAGATCATGAATTAATAAGGATCGTTTAGAAGGGCTGACAAAGGTTAAAGCATTACAAAATAGGGGGAATATCACAGAACAAGAGAAGGTGCAATTTCAGAGTGCTAAAGAGAAAATAAGGTACCTGGATAGTATGCACGAGTTTAGAAAATTGCTGTTAACAACTGTTTTTGAATAATACCTCCAGAGTGCAGAAACTTATGACATAATGACTTGGGTAACAAAAAGTAGAAAGGGTCATTGCCAAACTTAAGGAGCCTGTAACAAAATATGTTTGTATAAAGCAGAGAAGTGGGGAAATCGAGAAAAACACACAAATGGAAATATTTATGGAAGTCTTAAGTATGGGAAGGTTAGAGGTAGATGATGCTCAACAACTAGCAGTTAAGATAGGAGGAGGAGAGCTAAAAATGGTGATGTATAACCAATCTACAGGAAAATCTTCAGGAACAGATGGTATTCCATTAGAAGTTAGGAAGGAGGAAAGTGATAAAGATCTGGAAGGTTTTGTTTAACAGTATTTTAAAAGGAGGGGAGGCACCAATGTCCAGGAAAAAAATCTGTGGCATTTCTAGTACCTAAAGACAGTAAAGATCCATCTGATCCAGCTTCATATAGCCTCACTTCAAGTCTAAACATTAATTATAAAGTGTTTTTATGTCTATGTTGGCTAAAAGAATGGCAAAGAGCATGCCTAAATTGATAGATATGGAACAGTGTGGTGGTTTGAAAGGGAGGCAAACATTTGACAACTTTAACTAAGCAATCATGTTCCAGAGGGAAACAGAATGTAACCTGGAGAGAATTTACATATTATTCCCCAAGGTACAATAACTGGGCTAGACTTTATAGAAATCATATTACAGAGGACCATGTCCATCTAATTGAGAACGTTGGTGTGCTGTTATTGCTGGATCTTAATGCAGAGAAAGCATTTGACAGAGTAAGCTGGGAGTTTGAGTAGGGCAATGGAAGCATTTGTCTTTCCTGATGCAATAATATGGTTAATTGTGATAAATGAGGGTTCAGAGCCAAAATCAAAGTGGGAGGGTTCCTCTCGGATATGTTGTGTCTGAACAAAGGAACCAGGCAATGGTGTCCTCGTTCCCCTTTGTTATTTGCCTTATGTTTAGAACCACTGGCAAAGAAAATAAGGGATTCAGAAATTCAAGGATATAACTGGTATGGTGTTCAAGAAAAGTTTGTTTGTTGCAGATGATATTATTTTGTGCCTGATGGAACCAGAAAATCCCTATCCCTCTACTTAGTTTCATACAGACTCCTCAGAGGTGACATCTGTATGGCATACAAGGCAATCACGGACCCCACCTTGATTGAACTGCTGCATATCAGCAAGTCAAGTTCCACTCGAGTAACTCGCATGCGCGACTTCAACCTGTTCTGTGACATCAACAGGAATTGTTGGTGGGACAGATTTGTGTCCCAGAGACTCCCCCATCTTTGGAAGAGACTCCCTCTCCACATCAAGCAGAGTACCTCTTTACCCCTTTTTAAGCGCAACCTGGATAACTGGATGGGAAACTGAAAATACACCCCTGGAATTCCACCCATGATATCCTTCAAGGATGCATCTGCAGTCCTTACAAATGGGTTGTCCTGGTCTCAGGCAGCCCTTCGGTCGGCCGGATTCCAAAGTCTGGGTCTGGCCTCGGCTGATGTCGCACTTCACCCGAAGTCATAGCTGCAGTTCTGCGGGTATAAAGGCATCAGCCGACGCCATTTTCCTCAGTGTTTCTTGCCGCGTGGCGCCCGAACCAGAAGCTGTTCGCATGTGCCGGTCGGTCAGAACCAGAGATTGCTACTACCGAAGACTTCTAAAAAGCTAAGTACCCCGTTGGGGACTCTTTCTTGCCTCAGCCGATGTCAGAAAAAGTGAATAACTGTTTAACTTGTGGGAAACAAATACCTCATAAAGATTTCCACTCTTACTGCCTACCTTGTTTAGGCCCAGACCACGACGTAGCAGCCTGTCTAGCCTGTACTTCTTTCAACCGGCGGACACTTAGACGTCAGTCGGAATTTGCTGAGGAGTTTTTCGGCTCCGCTTTTGCTTACAACATGCCGTCGGAAACTCCGACTTCACAATTAGCTAAAAAGCGCAAGGAAAAGGACCGACACTCGCGGTCCGCGGTTTCGGCCGAAACCGCGGTTAAGTCAGCCGCGAGTGTCTCAGTTTCGGCTGAAACCGAGGCCTCGGTTCTTCCTTCGGCCGAAAGCTTGCCTCACACCGAGGCCTCATCCAGCATGGCTGAATCTGCTACTGAAATCCCACCTGCTCTTTCAGGTTCACAGGAATTATCTGATACTATCCCTTTAGATATATCCACTCCTGCACGTGGAGCTGCTAGGCCCCCTGCATCCATGTCGATTAAGGCTTTTGCCAGGGCTAAAGCAGCAAAATCAACCAAGACTGTGCCTACTAAGACCCCCTCTCACAGGCCTAGCTCTAGTACTCAAATGCTTAGTCTAGCAGAGGATTTCATTTCTTTGATCAGGGGATCCCAACCTCACCCTGACAGGGCCTCTCACCCACCTCCAGAGAAGAGGCCTAGAGCAGAGCCCCTGAGCCAGTTTCTTCAGATTACTCTTCTGATGATTCAGAAAATACAAACCCTCCAGAAGGCCCTTATTCTCCTTATGAGGACTCTGATGCAGAAGACTCCATTCCTTCTGCCTCTCCCTGAGGAATTTTCTTTGGGGAAACCTTGCATGCTATGAGGGAACAATTTCAATGGCAGGGCCAGGATTTTTCAGACTCCAGGAAAAGGCTTAGGACCTTTTTGCATTTGCCACAGCATAGGCCTTTAGCCATTCCCCCAGTACTTACTGTTGTAGATGATGCATTTAATGATGCTTGTTCTGCCCCTGATTCACTCCCTCCGGCCCCTGCTAAGCCCGACAGGTACTACAGGGTTCCGGACACACATTATCATTTGTATAAGGCCCCTTTTGCAGATCCTGAAACTATTTCACAGGGACCCAAGGCTGTAGCAGCTACCTCTGCCAAAAAAACCCTCCCCTCTGAAAGGGAATCTAGGGCCTTAGAGAGATGGGGTAAAAAAGTTTATACTTCTGCTACTCTTTCGGCTAGGGCCTTAAACTGTCAATTCCACATGATTCAGTATCAGGAATTTATGTTAGACCAGTTAACTAAAAACTGTCCTCGCCTGAACCATTAGACAAAAAATCTCTTCAGGAAATGGTACATAACATTCAGCAGGTCAGTAATCATTCCTTAAAATGCGGCTATGATGCACTGGAGGCTTCCTTTAGATCAGCTATGACTGGTACAGTGATCAGAAGGCATGCATGGTTAAAAGAGCAGTCCTTACCAGACCATGTAAAATCAAAGCTCCTAGATGCTCCCATGGATAAGCATAATTTGTTTGGCTCACCTGCACTGCAGGTGCTGAAGATGGTGGAAGAAAGCAAAATCTGTCCAGATGGTCAAGGATTTCTTACAGGTCCAGCCTCCAAGGTTTAGTAGGAACTGGCCTTCCAAGAATTGGTCCTTTCCAGACACCAGAGCACAGAGAGGCAGGAATAGGCGCCCAAGAGGCAGGGGTCAATCCAGAGGTGCCTACAGGGGACGTCAGTGGCAGCCTAACAACCAGCAGTACTGCCACAGATCCAGCCACTACCACTTCCACAGGACAATCACAGTGACTTGGCTCTGAGACCGCCTACCAGGGAACAACTAGATGCACCCTTAGGCGGAAAGCTAGCCTTATTTTCAGTAAACTGGCATTACATCACAGGAGACAAATGGATTTTACAGACAATAGACAAAGGTTACAGGTTTCACTTCCATACTCTGCCAAGGAAGAGAGGAATGCCAAACCTACCTCCAAATCAAAAGACAAAAGCTCTAGAACAAATAGACAACTTAATAAGGATGAGAGCTATAGAAAAGGTACCGTCTTTGGAACAAGGGCAAGGATTTTACTCCAGACTTTTCCTGGTGCCAAGAAAAGAAAACCAATGGAGACCTATTCTAGACTTGTCCGCTCTGAACACATATCTCATTGTTCCAAAATTCAAAATGCTGACCCTACAGCAGCTTCTTCCCATGCTGGGCAAGGAGTCTTGGCTGGTAACTCTAGATCTCAAGGAGGCATACCTGCACGTCCCCATACGACCAAATTGCAGAAGATACCTCAGATTTCTTTCAGGATCAGAGCATTATCAATTCTCAGCATTGCCCTTTGGCTTATGTACTGCGCCCAGAGTATTCACGAAATGCCTGGCATCAGTAATTGCTCATTGCAGGCTTCAGGGAATTCAAATTTACCCTTACCTGGACGACTGCCTGTTACAAGCGGACAACAAAAACAAATTGAAAAAGGTCATTCATCTGCTACAAGCCCTGGGATACACAGTCAATATAAAAAAGTCAAGGCTGATACCATCCCAGAGGATAACTTTCTTGGGTGCAGAACTGGACACATCAAATCAAATGGCATCCCTCACAGCAGAAAAGCAGAACCACCTTCCTCTCTATTTCATGGCATTAACAACACAGAACCAGCTAACAGCAAGGAAAGTCTTGCAAGCCCTGGGTTACATGGCATCCTGCATAATATTGATGCCACATGCCAGACTACATATGAGGAAGTTGCAATGGTACCTAAGGAATTTATGGTCTCAGCACAAGCACAGCCTAGAAACCCAAATTCCAATAATTCCATGCCTGAAGCAAGAATTCCAATGGTGGGCTCAGGCCTGTCAATCGAACAAAGGACTGCCCTTCCACAGCCCTCAACCAAGCCAGACTATCACCACGGACGCCTCAGACCTCGGTTGGGGGGCACACATGCTGGACAAGTGCATACAAGGCTTATGGACTCAAGACCAGCTGAACCTACACATAAATCAAAAGGAGATGCTGGCAGTAAAACTGGTAATTCAGACATTCAGACCGTTTCTTCAACAGGGTCAATTGCTGATAAGGACGGACAACACCACAGTTATGTGGTACATCAACAAACAGGGAGGCACACATTCATACCCTCTATGCCGGATGGCAGTGGACCTCTGGAATGTGGCCCTGAGCTTCAACATTCAGCTCCAGGCAATATTTGTGCCAGGAAAAGAAAATATACTAGCAGACATCCTAAGCAGAACTACCACAGATGCCCACGAATGGATGCTGCATCCAGACATCTTCAAATCCATTACAAGGAAATGGGGACTACCAGAAATAGACTTATTCGCATCCCCACACAACCACCAATTGAAAAACTTCTGCACAAGGACATACCACCCTCTGGCTTGGAAGGTGGACTCCCTATCTTTCAGTTGGGAAAACCTGACAGCATATGCATTCCCACCTCTTCCTTTGATGCACAAGGTGCTATTGAAGATCAAAGAAGACCGCCCAAGGATCATCCTGATAGCTCCAGACTGGCCGAGGCAGCATTGGTACCCATTACTGAGGAGTATGTCTCGGGAACAAATATGGTCTCTGCCCCTAGTTCCCTTACTACTAACACAGAACAACTTCAAAACCCTGCATCCAAACTTGAAAACGCTGCAGCTAGCTACCTGGAACATTGCATAAGACAAAATAACCCAGATTTATCTCAAAGGGTTAAAGACATTATCTTGGAGGCTCGCAGACCCTCAACAAGGAAAACTTACTCAGCAAAATGGAAAAGATATCTCATTTGGAGTGCAGCAAAAGGAGAAAATGTGACACTGGTAAACATAGCTAACATCTTGGAATGCTTGGCAGAACTTTTCCACAATGGCCTGTCCTATTCTTCCATTAAGATTCATGCATCAGCTATTTCAGCAGAATACAACATGGACCCTCCAGTCTTCTCTCACCCTCTACTCAGGTAGTTTCTGAGAGGAATTAAAAATGTAAAGCCACCGAGGAAGCCACCATTGCCTGCATGGGACTTGAACTTTGTGCTGGAGAAGTTGACACTCCCTCCTTTTGAACCAGCAGCAACAGCAGAATTACAGTACTTATCATGGAAAACTGCTTTTCTGCTTGCAATCACTTCAGCAAGAAGGGTTTCTGAATTACAGGCATTAATGGCAGTACAGCCCTTCCTTATCTTCCATCAAGATAGAGTGTCCATGAGAACTAATCCTACTTTTATGCCAAAGGTGGTCTCCAGGGTATCTCTAAACCAAGCTATCCACCTACCTACATTATTCCCCAACCCACAGAACAGGGGAGAAAGATTATTACATACCTTGGATGTACATAGGCAATTGCACTACTACCTGGGCAGAACCAAGAGCAATAGAAAAACTGACCAGCTACTGGTAGCATATGCAACAGGAATGGAAGGAAAAGCAATTTCAAAACAGACAATCTCAAAGTGAATAGGAAATTGCATTAGATTCTGTTACTCTTACCATGGAAAGACAACTCCAGAAAACATCAGACCTCACTCCACAAGGGCTACAGCCACTACTACAGCTTTTTTACGAGGAGTGGCTACCAAAGACATTTTAGAGGCTGCTACTTGGAGCTCCATGCATACATTTGCCAAGCATTATAATCTACCCTTATACTCCAGATCCCGAGCAGGTTTTGCCACTGCTGTTTTGCAAGGGATCTTAACTACACCATAATCTTATTATTACCTCCTCCCCCAGTTTGGCTATGGTATTCTACCCATTTGTAAGGACTGTAGATGCATCCTTGAAGGACATAGTACAGTTTTGTACCTACCATAAATGTAGATGTCCGAGAGGTATGCATCTGCAGTCAGGATTACCCACCCTCCTTCCCCTCTGTGGTACTCCTAGGGTAGTTGCCCATCTTGTAGCTAGCTGGGGGAATCTATTATGGTGTATTTGTTTGTATATATGTATATACAGGTTTATTTCTATTTGCTCTCTATTGTTTGGAAACTTTTGCATTTATCCAAATTTAGCCTTCCTAGAGGGCACCTGGCATCTGGGGCAAGAAACACTGAGGAAAATGGCGTCGGCTGATGCCTTAATACCCGCAGAACTGCAGCTATGACGTCGGGTGAAGTGCGACATCAGTCGAGGCCAGACCCAGACTTTGGAATCCGGCCGACCGAAGGGCTGCCTGAGGCCAGGACAACCCATTTGTAAGGACTGCAGATGCATACCTCTCGGACATCTACATTTATGGTAGGTACAAAACTGTACTTTCCTGCTGGACAGGGCCATTAGGTGCTGACTTGTCTAAACATGGGCTAAACTCTTGGCTAGTCTTATAAGGGCCTCAGGGCCAATAGCTTAGTAACCTCCGATGATCAGTGTTGTGGAATATTCTGATTCAATTCCTTTTTTTTTTTTTTTTCAGGATACAAATTTAATTAATGAAGATAAAAAAAAAGGTTATAGCTATAAATTATGTACCCACACATGAAGTTGTCTAGTAATACCCATATTTATGGGGACAGGTTAAAATGAAGTATTTAGGAGTATGGATTAGAAACTGTTTGGTTATGGCAGCTTAGGATATTTCGAGAGAGACTAAACAAAAGATGATACAAAAACTGAAAAACTGGAAACTCTTGCCTACGGATATGGCTAGCAAGATACAAGTAATAAAAATGTATGTTCTGTAGTCCTATCTCGCCTTCATTCTTACTCTTGGGATTGGAGCCGAACCTTGGCTCCGACTCGGCCATACTCTAGCTCGAAAACTTCTGGTTGACTCGTGTCTAGGAGGTATCCCATGATGCATCACTAACACAACTCAGATCTCGTTTGCCACTCGTTCAGCTCAGATGTGATTCTTCTTGGCCATGGCTAAGTGAAATTTTTCTATATCCTTGACTAGTTTATTGTTGGCTATTAACAACTTTTTTGGTAGTCAGTGTGTTTTTTGCAGTCCGTATCTATTTCAGACTATTTGCTGCATCATTTACTGTGTGCACTGTTTGTACGCTGATTGGCCATTCTTCTGTTGGCCTATTGTATCCGTGCATTACTTCTCTTGTGCTGCTTGTTTCTGTTATATTTTTCCTTTCCCCTTGGGCTAGGCCCATTTAAGTTAGAGGACCTACTCCTCTGTTCTGTTTTTTGTCTCCCTGGGCTAGACCCATTTAAATTAGTGGACCTAGTCCTCGGTTTATCTCTTTTTTTCTTCTCTTAGGGCTAGGCCCGTTTAAGTTAGAGGACCTAGTCCTCTTTTTGCCTATTTGTCTGTAAGGTGCTGTTCTATCTGTTTGAATATAGTTGTTCTGCTTTGTTCTTAGTGGTTATTGCACTGTGTCCAAAGATACTAAGGATCACGGGCTTCAAAAAATGTACTAAATATGCCCAGAACATGTCATTAACGGATGGGCACAATCTGTGTGAGTATTATTTGGGGGCTATTCACCTCCAAGAGTCTTGCCTGTTTTGTCATGCATTTAGTCCCCATGTTTTTCAGGAGAGGAAGAACAAACTTATCTTGAAAGGACTATTGAAACATTCCTTTGAGGAGGAATTGACATCTTCATCCTCCAGCTCTAAACCTCCTTCTTCTTCTAAGAAAGACAAACCAAAAGCTACAAAAAGCCGGTCTCCCACCCATTCTGTGTCGTTGGAGCCACCAGACAAAATTACCAAAGTGACTTCATCTTCTTCAGCTCCACTGGTCTCTGTGCCGGCAGAGGTTTCCATTGTGGATCCATCAGTGGATCCATCAGTTTTGGCTCCAGGAGCTTTGGAGCCGGTAACTGATACTGCATATCGGAGCCGGTCAGCTGAACTCTGACCGGTTTCCCCGATTCTTAAGTCACCTATTTTCCAGCGATCTAGGGTCTCCCACTCTATCTTCCAGGGTCCTCTAGGAGCCTTTCTGATGAGGAAGTCGAGAGAGTGCTGCATAGACTGCTTCTGACTTTGGCGCTGGCAGATTTAATTTCGGCTCCATCCCAGTCGGCTCCGGAGCCTAATGTGCCCTCACACCCTGTCGATGTTCCTCCTTTGAGCCTTCGGAGCCAGAGTTGTTGGTGCCTCAGGTTGTGGAAAGGTCGGTTCCAACTACCTCATTTGGTCTCTCAGTTCCGATATCTACTCCGATTGTGGGGTCTACGGTCCTCAATTCTCCAGTCGGGCCCGAGGGGCATGCTTCGAATCGAACTTCTTTGGTTCCAAGCCTACCTCTCGATGCTGGCGCGGGTTAGCTTGGACCCTACATCTGCCTCGGAGCCCATCTCCTCTGCATCTTCGGAGCGGAGGACATCCCCGGAGCCGGGAGCATCTGCTTTCGAGGTGATGGAGTGTGCTGTCCAGGTCTTCAATTTCAACCACAGGTACCGACACTCTTCCCCCTAAAGCGCCGACTTCAGTCTCAGCTCCCTCTCTCTCCCAGCACAGCAGAGACTCACAGCCTCAGGAAACCTCCATGAGTGGTCCCCAGTCTTCCGAGGTCTCCCCAGAATACCTTTTGGAGGAGCCACATAGGAAGAAAACTTGTGAAAGGAAACATGTTGACTCCCTTGATGAGTCTATTACATCAGACACTGACCTCGAGGAGTCAGAATGTCCCTCAAGTCGTCCTCTGATGATATCTCATTCACAGATATCCTTGAGATTCTGAAACAGAGAGGCAGCTGGCCCACCACATCCCCTTCTGATGAGGGGTCAGTGTACCTGAAGGCTTTCGGGTCTCAACCCTCAGCCTCTTGGGTGTCTCCACCTTTTGACGAGCTACTGGATCTAGTGAGTTGAAAGGTGTGGGAATCTCCTGATTCTGTAGAACCGGTTCCTAGAAGACCAAATAATTTTTTTGTCAGCACCCCAGGATAAGGACTTTCTTACTAAGGGCGTTCCAGTAGATGCCATGGTGGTGGCAGCAGCCACCAAAAAGGAACTTGCCGAAACTTCCTCCACTGTTCATCCACCGAACAAGGTGTCTCGAATGATAGATAGGTATGGGAAGCGTGTCTTTTCTTCAGTGGCTTTTACACTTAGATCGTTGAACTACCTGTCTCATTTCACAAGGCTCCAGAGAGATCTCCTAAAAGAGCTGGGAGATACTCTGCAGGATAACGTATCTGATGCGGTATCGCAGAAGGTTAACACACAAATGTCTGTCCTAAATTCTATTGTGAACTCCTCCATGAGGCTGATTCTCTTACACAGCTGATGGAGCGAGTAGGGCAGCGGGTTCAGGAGTCTCTCTTAGGAGACACTCACTTTGCAGAGGCCTTTAAGTCTACGTTTACCAATGCCCCTTTTGACGGATCCTCATTGTTTGGAACCAAGGTAAAGGACACACACACACCAGGTGCGAGCAGGAAGGAAAAACCCTGTCTGCCGTGAGAGTCCATTTTTCCATTCCTTCTAGACCCTATCCCAAAGGGTAGAAGGGTGGCAAAATGTGGTTTAAAAAGTCGCAGAGGTTTTTTCAGGACGCACAAGGTGATTCCTTCTCCAGAGGCAGAGGAGGAGGAAATAATGGTAGACACCCCCCTAGAGGCAGAGGAGGCCCGCAGAACCAGGGAGACCGTGATTCCTTTTGTGGTAGTCTCTATCAGTGCTCCTAAACGGAGGCCAGACTTTGCGTCTCTGGAGCCAGTCGGGGGTCGTATTTCTTTATACCCAGAAGCCTGGCACAATATCACTCAAGACAAGTGGGTATTAAAGATAATTACCAGAGGTTACCATATTCCCTTCTCTTCTCCACCCCCTTGGACCAGACGAATCCCAGATGTGCCACCCAGTCACAAGGATTCAGCAACTCTAGAAATTCAAAAGTTGCTCGTAAAGAGTCATCCAACCTGTCCCCACAGACCAAGTAGGATTAGGGACTTACTCCAGATTCTTTTTGGTGCCAAAAAGAACAGGGGACTTGAGACCCATCTTGGATCTCAGCAAATTGAACGAATCTGTACAGAAGTCCAAGTTCCTAATGGTCACCCTACAGTCGATACTCCCGTTGTTAGGGAAAGACATTTTGGATGTGTTCCATAGACCTCCAAGATGCATACTACCATATCAAAATGGACAGGGCATCAAGGAGTCGCTTACGCTTCTGGCTTGGAGCCAGTCATCATCAGTTTTGTGCCCTGCCCTTTGGTCTCACCACAGCCCCCAAGGTGTTCACCAAATGCATGGCATTGATCACGGCTCACTTGAGACGTCAGGGATTCCAAGTGTTTCCGTACCTGGACGACTGGCTCCTGACTACCACCACCAGGCATCTACTGTTACAGGCCAGGGACGTTACTATTTCAACTTGCCTGCAGTTAGGGATTGCAGTAAATTGGCAAAAATCTGCATCATCACCCCCTGAGCATGTAAATTTTATTGGCGCTGAAATAAACACCATCTCAATGAGGGCTTACCTTCCTGTAGAAAGAATTCAGAACCTCAGGGAACAAGTTTTGAGCTTACTTCCTCTAAGGAAAGTGAAAGCAAAGATGGTGCTCGAGTTGTTAGAGACAATGGCTTCGACCGTAACATTAGTTCCATTAACCAGACTGCACATGAGGGTCCTGCAGTGGTTACTTTTTTGCTCAGTGGTCACTGCAGTATCTACCTCTGTCTCACCCCATCCTGATAATAGATAATAGATTTGTGCAAACAGGATCTTTGCTGGTAGATCCAGACCAGCAATCTAAACTCAGGCAGACCGTTTGCCGCCCTCCCCCCATTGCCACCATGACCACGGATGCCTCCCAGATAAGGTGGGGGGGCATTATCTAGGGAGAATAGTCCAAGGCATGTGGCAGGAACACAAGGCTCATTTGCATATTAACATCTTGGAGATGAGAGCAGTACGTCTGGAGTTGCAAGCACTTCACAGCTTTCTCCCTCTAGGGACGATTGCGATCCACTCGGACAATATATCGGTGGTGTGGTACATAAACAAACAAGGCGGGACCAAATTTTACCCCCTCTGCAGTGAAGTCCTCCGAGTGTGGGAGTGGCCAGTGTCTTCCCAACGCTTTCTGGTCACAATGCATATCCCGGGGAAATCCAACGTGATAGCCGACAGGCTCAGCAGGGCTATTCTGATGCCTCATGAGTGGTCTCTGAACACATACATTGGGGAACAAATTTTTCAGAAATGGGGTCAGCCTTCCTGCGATCTATTTGCCATCCCTCTCAATACCAAATGCAGCATCTACTTTACCGTGATTCCCCCAGAAGTGGAAACACCCAGAGATGTACTCGTTCACGATTGGCTCTCGGGACTTCTCTATGCTTTCCCTCCATTCCCCCTCGTATCGAAGGTAATTCAGAAAGCAATATCCTTGGGAAGCAAAATGATCCTAATTGCTCCTTACTGGCCTCGACAGATTTGGTTCCCCTTTCTCAGACCTCATCTAATAGACGAACCGTGGACTCTGGACCCAGTACCATATTTGCTGACGCAAATGTCAGGGGTGTTCCATCCCTCTCTTCACACCCTCAATTTGACAGCTTGGCTGCTCCAGTTCCATCCCTAGTCAGGCTTCATGACTTTTCTCCTGAGGTTGTACACATTCTGACATCCTCTCACAAACCTTCTACCAGAAAAATTTATACTAGTAAATGGAAAAGATTCTCTTCTTGGGCCCGTGAGAGAAACCTCAATCCTTTCACAGCTCCCATTTCTGCCATTTTAGACTTTCTTTCTCAATTGTTCCACCAAGGTTCAGCAGCTGCCACTATTAAATTTCAACTGGCAGCTATTTCCACTTTTCATTTGGCTAATGAACCTAATCTTATGGCTTATAGACTGCGTAGAGCTTTCGTTAAAGGGACCACTTTGTTAAGATCCCCAGTCATGGATCCGGTGGTGCAGTGGGATTTGTACTTTGTTCTCCATAGACTTACGTCAAGTCCTTTCAAACCTTCAGCAACATGTGACCTTAAGTTATTATCTTGGAAAACTATATTTTTAGTGGCTATCACTTCTGCAAGAAGGGTCTCTGAACTGCATGCTCTTTCCATTAAGCCCCCTTATTTGGTGTTTCACAAAGATAGGGTCTCCTTATGGACAAAACCCTTCCTTTATTCCTAAGGTTTCTTCTCAAGCCAATATTAATCAGTCTGTTGAATTGCCTGTTTTCTTCCCTAATTTTTCTAACAAGGCAGAGTACAAATTTCACCAACTGGATGTGCATAGACAATTGCGTTTTTATCTGGACAGAACTAAAGATTTCAGGTCAGATCAATTGTTTGTTTCCTTTTCAGATACTAGGAAGGGCCTTCCGGTTTCTAAAGTCACATTATCACACTGGATTTCCAGCTGCATTTCCTTTGTCTATTCATCCAGTGGCAAAGATCTTCCCTGCAGGGTGAAAGCTCATTCTACCAAGTCTGTGTCTAGCTCAGGAGCTTTTCAGGCTAAAATTCCAATAGACAACATTTGTGCTGCAGCAACATGGGCTTCACCTTATACATTCATTACTCACTACAAATTGGATATGGCTTCCAGCAACAGGTCTTTCTTTGGTTCCACAGTACTCAGGAGCATTTTCCAATGAGCCACCCAAGATGAAGGTGCTAGGGACGCTGTCCCAAGAGTAAGAATGAAGGCGAGATAGGACTACAGAACATAAAGAAGTTATGTACCTACCATAATATTCGATGTTTGTAGTCCATCTCGCCCTTCATTTTTAAGAACCCACCCTCCTGCCCCCTCCTTGAGGACCTGGGGGGTAGTGTGTCTCCTGTTTGTTTGGTTATGTTAGTCCTTTCGACTTGGTTTGTTCTTTGTCACTTAATGTTTCTCCTTGCAGTAAACAAGATCTGGGTTGTGTTAGTGATGCATCATGGGATGCCTCCTAGCCACGAGCCAACCAGAAGTTTTCGAGCTAGAGTATGGCCGAGTTGGAGCCAAGGTTCAGCTCCAATCCCAAGAGTAAGAGTGAAGGGCGAGATGGACTACAAACATCGAACGTTATGGTAGGTACATAACTTCTTTTAGTTCCTTTAGTTTTGTACAGAGGTCACTGCTGTGGTGGTGCTGCAGTAGCGTTGTCGCCTCACAGTAAGACGTTGTCCTGTTCAATTCTCAGCTAGAGCGTCTTCTGTGTGGAGACATGCGTGAATGGGCATACCTTCGTTGAAGGTTGTGTGTCAGAGCTGGCAACTTGGCACATAAAAATCTACTGCCAATCATTAGCGGACCGGAGTTCCGCTGTGGCGACCCCTAACCGGGAAAAGCCGAAAGACACAACAAGTTTTGTACAGAGGTCAGACATATCTTTAGTAACCAGAACAGAATTTGTGGGTAGCAATTAATAGAGTTGAAGGATTTTATTTGGGAGGGGAAGAGGACAAAAGTCAAGTGGAATAAGTTGATCATCCAGCAGAACAAAGAGGTTTAGGATTACGTGATTTGAAGCGATATTTTAGAGCTAAACAGTTGAGGCTGTTATAACACAAGCAGAACTCTACAATTTATAGTAAAAAGGGATGATAATGAACCACTGAGGTAATCTAAGAAATAAGGAAAGAATGAGATTTTGGACTCAGTTCCTTAAGGAGAATATTATATTCATAAAATAGCAGAAAACATACTAAGAACCAAGCCAACACAGAAATGGAGAAAGGAGATTCTGCCTGTATGGATGACTGCAATTAGGGGTACAGAGAATAGGCAAGAAGAGGCTGGAATTTACTGGGGGAAGCTGTCAAGGGAACCAAGATATTGTGAACAAATAATGTAGAAAAAGAAAGGTAATAGACTGGGGAAGAGATCAAGAAGACATTTGGATTGCAGGCTAGTGATTGCTCTCCCTATCATGGATTGATATCAGAGTATAGACAAAGGGATAGGGGAATCCTAAATTAAAGACCTGCACTGGTTGAGTTTTTAATTGATTCTAAAACAGAAGCTGTTAGTAAAAAGGGATAATTAGTAGGGCATATAAAATATTGCATGATGGTATTAGGAATCCTTCAGAAGAGGTCAAAAAGAGGATATTAGATGTGCAGTTCACAAAGAAACAATGAAAGGACATATGTATGGCTCCCAAATAAGCAACAAAGTGTGGAAGATTAGGATTTTTGCCTGAAGTGTTTGAATAAGTACTTTTGTACCGCAAAGCAAGCTCCATAAGACTTTTCCTCAGGTTGATGGAAAATGTTGGAGGTGTGATGGGGAGGAAAGAGGTAACTAAGAACATATGTAATAGGAGTGTAATGAGTTGGCAAACTTTAAAAATGTCCTAAAGAGTACTTTGTCAGGAATACTGGATGAGCAAATGAGTGTAATCAAGGAAATTATTTTTGTTAGCTGGGATACAGGATCTGACTTGCGTAGACATAGTAAGGCTTTAAGCTTAATTCTGGTGGCTACCAAAAAAGCAATTATTCAAAAATGGAAATCAAAATCTAAACCAACTATGCTTGAAGTAGTAAATATTGTAAGAGAGAGACAAGAACAAGAAGTTGGGTCTTTAGAAAATGGTAAGAGTTAATTAGATAGAAAAATTGAAATTGTTGGAACAGTGCATACAGAAAATGGAGGTGGAATGCAGTTTAAAAGAAGGCAAGAATTGAATAGTTTATGTAATGTTGAATAGATTATAGGATATGTAATAGTATATGTGATGTATAATGTTTATAAATGTGAACATAATATGGTTTTATTATTTTTATAAAACTTTACTTGTATCAGAAAGTGATAATTCAATAAAGGTATTTTAAAAGAAAGAAAATATATATATATATTTTTTCTGGTAGAAGTTTGAGTCACTGGTGTTATATTGCCCAATTAAGAAGTTCAGTTTTAGATCCATGCCAGATCCAGTGCTAGCATATCGAAGTGGTGTAGTGCCTTTGGATAGTGTGCAGCCGGATATCTTATACTGCTGCCTTGATATGTGTGTTACATCTGTCATATGTTTGCCTTAACACTCTTATTCGCTTTGAATTTGATTAATGATAATATTGAGACCCAAGAATCTTTTTTGTCAGATCTTTCATGTGCTAACCTCTCTTAAGAATATCGTAACTTAAGTTTAGAATGTTTTTACTGTGGGACAGGACAGTTGCATTTGTCTAAGAGCCTTTCTCCTCTGAAACTACTCATGTACTAACTCCTTAGCGCAACGCTTTCTGGAATTCATAAACTCCAGTGCCCTAGATCAACTTATCCACACCCCCACTAGGGGCAACAGTATCCTACACCTAGTCATTACCAACATGAGTGACTGGTGTTCCACACCTGAAGTCAACTCCTCGTTGGTCCGATCCAACCATAAGCTAATCACCCTTGATATCCACATCCCATCCCCCATTAAGGAAACCACAGTAAGAAATTTCTCCAAAGCCAACTTCATGCTTCTTAAGACAGAAGTAGTGAACTTCATGACACCCATGCAGATGGACAATACAGTTACAACTGCTGAATCCTACACAAATTCGCTCTATAAGCACCTACATGAGTGCATGGATCGTGCTATCCCAAACAGAACCAAGACACTATCCTCCAAAAAAACGAAGCCAATCTGGTGGTCCCCTGCCATAAACAAACTGTACAACAGAAGGAAGAAACTGTTGCAAAAGAGAGTAAAATCCCATGAGTGGAGGAGCTCCCTGGTCAGCCTCGGTAAGAAGCTGAGATCCCTTATAAGATCTTCCAAAGCTAGCTACGAAAATAAAATTGCCACTAATTCCAAGGACAACCACAAAGCATTCTATAGCTATGTCAGAAATCTTAATGGCAACACCCAGATCTGCTCTGAGTTACAGCATAAAGGCATGAAAATTACAGAACCAACTGATATTGCCAACATCCTGGCAGATAGGTTCATTGCTAACTTTATCCCCCCCCCCCTCACCCCCTAAAGGGCCCATATCTATACAGGAAGAATGCAGAGTCCCTGCAATCACAACTACGCAGGTGAAAGCTGCACTCTCTAAAGCCAAAAACACAGCATTGAATGGGACCGGACAACATCCCAGGCTGCGTTTTACACGAACTTCAGAATGAACTGGCTCCCCACTTAAGCACCATGTTCAATAATAGCCTCTCATCAGGCTTTGTGCCCACTGAATGGCTTACAGCAACAGTTATCCCACTCCACAAAGGGGGAGCCACCACTGATCCCAGGAACTATAGAGCTATTAGCCTGACGAACCTGGTCTGCAAAGCCATGGAACGTATCATCATGGAGCTCATAAACAAAGACATTTGTAACCTCCAAACTCTGGATCCCACCCAGTTTGGGTTTGTGAAAGGCAGGTCATGCCTCCTGAACCTGATGGACTTCTTTGAGGCAGTCACCAAAGCCGTAGATGAGGGTAAAGTGGTTCACACAGCCTATCTTGACCTCACCAAGGCTTTCAACACCATCCCCCATTCTGGAATTATAGCTAAACTCAATAAACTAGGCATAAATCCCTACGTCACAAGATGGGTTGCCAACTGGCTCACTGACAGAACCCGCACTGTAAACGTTGCAGACTCCAAATCTGACCTCAAACCAGTGACAAGTGGAGTACCACAGGGTTCCGTCCTGTGGCCGCTCCTGTTTGGTATCTACTTCTCTGAAGTACAGGCTAACACAGAAGGCCTCTAGCTAATGAAGTTTCAGATGACTGCAAACTAGGAGCCATAGTCAAGTCCCCAAATGATGTGAACATCCTACAGAAGGGCCTCTCTGAGACAGATGCCTGGTGTCAGAGCCATGGCCTCAAGCTCAATGCCAAAAAGTGCAGTGTCATCCCCTTTGGTAAAAACTCTGTACCCATGAACTACTACATAGGCAGCAATCTACTTAACACCGAATGCGTGATAAGAGACATTGGGACCCAGGTGGACAGTAGTGTCTCCTTTGATAGTCACATCGCCACAGTAGTTAGGAAGTCCTTCTACGTGGCACACCTCATCATAAAAGGGTTCTCATCCAGGAAAAAAGATCACTCATTCGACCCATTATAGAGTACAATGCCCCTTTTGGAATGTACCTCACAAGACATCTGCAGCAGCTGGAAAGGCCACAGAAGTACCTCACAAAGAGGATTATTGGACTCAAACAAATGCCCTACACTGACCGCCTCAAAAAACTCCAGCTTTACTCCATAGCATATCGCCTACTCAGAAGTGATCTCTGCCTAACATATAAAGATATGTCAAACCCACAGCTGTACCTGCCACACCTAAAGAAATCCCAATCCCTCCGAGCTACATGCTCTAGGGACCTAAACCTTGTCACCACAATAAAAGGACATTATGGAGGGATAGATTCCTATCCCAGAGACTTTCCATACTCTGGAACAGGCTACCCATCTATGTCAAGCAAAGTTCTTCATTAGCACTCTTCAAGAAAAATCTTGATGAGTGGATGAGAAATAGGAAATACACCCCGGGGATCACTTCTGTGTCTCTGCTCGTCAGTGGCACAGGAAAATAACTTTCTTGGGTGGAGTAAGCTTGCGTAGGCCCTTGGGCTGATAGCCTAGTACCTACCTATGAACCTATGACATCAGTGGCTGTTCTGAACATTTGGTAGAAATGGAGAAGACACTGTTAGGTAACCATCTCCTTGGAATTGGATTCTTGTCAACAAGCTGTTTGTAATTTCCTACTGGAGTAGAGAAATTTTTACGTCATATTTGGTAGTTTGAAGAACTTGAAAGTGGGCCTGTTTTGTGTAGGGCAGATCTTTAGCATGGACTTTATTTTTTCCATGTGCACAAACAAGTTTCTGCTATTACAGTCCTTCCTTTTTCAGTGGAGGTCAGAACTTTGGTTAATTTTAGGCTGGTTGTGCATTTTTTTCAGTATTACTCACTATGAAGCAGAAACATTCTTGGGACTAGAGTCCTATAGTTGCTTTGCCCATCTATCCTTCATTTGAGTTAGTGAATACGGAGGCTTTGAATGCCATCTTTGGAGGGAGTCACGTTGTGGTGGCCTTTTCTTGTCCTATGCTAATTCTCAGCTTCAGTCCTAGATTTGTTGGAAATCCAGCTGATTTGCTTCAGTCATCAGGCATCTTCATAGAATTTAGTCTTTTTCCACATTTTCCAGGATAAAATTGGGAAGGGGGGACCTTTCCTTCTGGGAAGTGTCTCCTTCTAATGACGGTGGTGGCAGTTGGTCCTTGCCACTTGCTTTTAGAGTGACATTTAATTCTGCTGCATATACTGTCTTTAAGCCACTCCACTTTGATTTGAATCTTCATTTAGGAGGAGTTTGTTGTTTGGCATATATTTGCTGTAGAGCTTTGTTTTCAGCAAGTTTACAAACTGTGTCTCTGTATTGAATGTCTGTTATGACATTGAGAACCCCAACATCTGACACTGAAGCACTTGATGCAACACCCACATGAAATGCTGAAAATCCCTCCCATTACAGACCTAGAAGCGAGAACTAACATGGGGTTGGAGGGGGTCAAGTCCAGTGTCATTTTTTTGGGGGTATGTATTTGGAGTGATGTGCTCAGTATAGCGTGATTTTATGTTCTGGTGCTCCATATTGTGATTTTAAGCCCTCTGTCTATTGAGTCTTCTTTTTGAGAGTATGGGTGCTGCTTGGGTTTCCTCCAGTTTCAACTCATTGTAAAGCCCCACCACCACCAAAGTAAAATGTAATAGATATGTAAGTATTCAGCATATGAACTGATCTTTGAGAAGGCCTTGCCTTGTAGATTCTCTTCACTTCTGTTGGGCAGGATTCTTCATATACGAGTATCAGGAAATTCATCTGCAGGTGTTATTTGTTATAAGCATAAAACTTACATCTCCAAATGTATTGCTTATAATTAAGTTATGAATTTTAAGAACTGGGATTGACATTTTTCCCTGTTATTACCTGTGCGGGCACAGTGATGTCCTGGCAAGCGCAGTGTGGGAGTGCATCCCCCAAGCATGGAAAGTCAAGATAAGAAAAATAAATAACCAGTGAAATAACACCTGGAAGGAATATGAAAGTGTGTAGAAGACCATCTTAGAAATCATACGATGTAGTGGCTACTAACGTATTTGATGTCCTTCCTTTATCACTGTTGTGACATTTTGCAGAGGATATTCGAATTTACAGGCAGCATACCAAAGTCTTTATACCTTCCAGGTGCCATATGTCATACATATGTTCTCGGTGCAAGGTGTAAGGTACATGGGTCATAGGTTACATACAAATGCTTAGTCCTCAGAACTTTGTTGCCAGTCCAAATGCAACCTTTGAATTTCATCTGTAAGCTGTTCGCCAAGTTGGTTCAACTGCTGAGCCTCCTAAAGATAAGTGCCTTGTGAGGTCTCTCCCTGCCTGTCTTTTATCTTCTATTTACTTTAATTTACATGTCATCCAGGAAGGGAAAATGAGAGTATGGGAAGCAGATTCCCCATAAAGATAGACATGAAAATGCTGTTTTTGTTTGGGTGCTACACAGCCTTACAAAGTGTGAAATTTGTCAGGGGTTTGTCCCTAAGACACTCCACAGTCATCTGCCATTTCTTTCTATTTATTTAGAGCCAGCAGTTGAAGCTTTTGACTCAGGGTACCACGGCAAAATCTGCCCACCCTGACATTCAGCTGCTGCTTAAGAAGAAAGGTGATTTTTATGTGTCTCTCTGTGTCTGTGTTAGAGTAACTCTGTTGAAACTATTAGTACTGTCTTCATTAAACTGTAAAATTAAGAAAATTGGTTGTGCATAGGTAGCTCAAGTGTGCTGGAGGAATAAGAACATTAAAAGTACTCTATTTTATCACACTTGTGATGAGTGGGTTTATCATCCCATGTGCTGCCACCAGTTAAAAGGCTCATTGGTCAGTACTAGTCTAAGTGCCCTTGTGGGCCATTTTAAGCCTAGCCAATTATCCCATGTGAGAAACAAACCCTGCACCTTGTATTTTGTAAGGTAAACACCTTAACCATTATACCAACCCCTAACCCCAAGTAACTAGTATGCTGGCTGTTTAAGCTTTGTCAATCTCCCTTCTAAAATTGAGAATTAAACCCTGAGCCCTGTGACTGTGAAGTAATCACCTTAACTATTATACCCCCCCCCCAACAAGGGATATAAAACTCTCTACGCCCCCAGGTGCTGTCAGTATTTGAATGTGCAGTGGAGTCAGCAGTTTGGGGTGTGACTTCCACAACTGGTACTCATTAACATACAAAGGGCAATTGGCCTGAAGAGTATATATCAAATGTGCACTGCTGTCTTTGGTAATTGCAAGTACGTCCCCATCCTGGTGAGTTCCACATTGCACAGCTACACGTCAGAGTTATAGTTGCTGGCTTCCTTGGATTTCCATTACTTCAGATTGAGCTTAGTGCATTTCAATGGAATTTTACCAACATAAATTGAAACTTGACTATAATTATTGAGCAAACATGCTTGCACAGTATTTTTTAGACTGGGGTGTACATGGTAACTCTATGGCACAAGCCCTCAACTTTCCTATTTTTAAGTTGGGTTGCCACCAGTTAACCAGAGCTAACAAAACAAGAGCACATCTCGCTGTTTACTGCAAAATAAGTTAGCCTGTAAATATTTTTACTGTAGAAATTATTTCTGAATACTAACCCTTCCTGTGACAGATGTCACATAGTTTGGTACACAGATAAAATTAATAAGCCTTAAGCTAATAATTAAAGCATCAGTCACAATAATTCACTGTTGAATAATAAAATTCCTTTAAGAAAAATAGACGAAAGGCAACCAAAGCCTCTGCACTACTAAGCAAGTTCTTTCTTTCTTATTTAGTCAGTCTTCATCAAACATACCTCTAAGTCATTAAGAATGACAATTAAATACATTTAAAATAAATCACATTGAAAAGGGGCCATTCAGTGTTTTAACTTTCTTCCTTTTAAAATACATCTTACATTGATATGTCATTTAATCTTTGGAGGGCATCAAGAATTAAACATCACCTGACACTTAATATCCTTCTCTTCTTGTTTACCATCCACATTCTCCTCCAAGTTCCAAGTCAGTATAATCTGTTATGTAAAATAAAATTTGCTTAAAATTCACGGAGTTCTTAGAATACCTATAAAGTGCATTGCTGATTTTGCAAGTCTTAATGGCACAGCTGCATTCATAAGTTTAATCCTGAAGTTGTCTTGTATTTTTTTTTCCTGTGCATAATCCTACACACAAATCACACAGTCCCTTTATTAGACTGTATGCAAAATGGTGACTGGTATGTTTTGTCTGACACAACATTAGAAGGGGAATTACCCTTTTCTTCCACTGTATTGCGATCTCAGAGTTAGAATATATAATTTGCAGGAGGGGGGCTTGCCCCCCTGAAAAAACATTAGATTACGTGATTTGCAGTACTGAACTGCAGAACTAAATGTCGAAAGTGTGAATATGATTCTGTCGCTAAATACACTTTGACATTCTGCCCTACATAGTATGGAGGAATTGGTTTTGCGAAGGTGATATTTTGAATGGATTACATTGTGCCGTTCAAACACTTGATGGTAAACCTATGTATATAAATACATCTTCACTATATAGCTTTCTCTGCTTTTGGGTACTATGAGTTGCCTTGGCTGTCTCTGTCAAGTTTTGTAAACTGGGATCTAAGAGCTATGCCTACCTTAACTCACTTTATCCTTCCCAATTATTCCAGTAATTGAAGTCAGTAATTTTCATCTTCTCTATCCAGATTTAGACTCACTACTATAAGGTGATCTTTCCCTGAAGTAACTCTTTAGAGAGTAAGTCCAATATCCTCTGTGAGCTCTGGCATTTCAGGCAATTTATTATCATCACTCAGTTTTTTGTTTTTTTTTGAAGATGCCACTTTACCAGCCTCTGCTACATGTGTACATAAACCCTGGGTCTCACCCCTACTTACCGCCTTTTTCACATGATTGCCTTCATGTTTGGCTGCATATAGCCTCATGTACACAGAGATGTTCAACATTAGATCACTGTTAAAGTAGCCTATGCTATTTGAATCCCATCCTGCTTTTTAAAATTTAAGGACAACCCTCTATGCATTTAGTAAGGAGCTGAAGTAGAGCTCCATATGTGAAGACGGCTAGAGCACCAACATCTTCAGAACTTTCTTGCTGCTGAAGTGCACTCCTTCAGTGGCTTTTTGTAAATGTTGGTTGGCTAGCACTCCTTCAAGGCTGAGGAGTTAAGTCCCCGCTTGAGGAAAAACTTCCATGTACTTATTTTTTTTTAAGAAAATTAGTATTTTCTTTTGTGAAATTAATGGTTTTGTTGACTGTGGAACTTGTATGTCAGGATTGTCACAATTATCAGGGGATTATCTACTGTGTGAATGCTTGTGTGAATAAACTGTTTATTTTGGACGGTGTTTTGTACATATTTATGTAGGTGTTATTTCCTTGGGATAGGAAAATGTGTGGGGGACTGTCAGTGGTTTTCATATCGCAGAATCACCTTTTTGCTGTAATAATATTACTGACTCCAAGCTCCTCTACCTATATTCAGTGTTTCTTTCTTGGCTGAACCTATAGAGCAGTTACCAGTCTCCTTGATTCTTCCTTCCTGTCTGCAAGAAGAAATTTTGGAGGGAGTCTTTGGGTTTTGGGCTGGCTCCAATTGTGCCTAAGCTGCCAGTGGGTGACTGCTGTGGTTTGATTTGGTTCCTCAGACCACTGATCATTTTCTGTGAAGCCCACAGCCACTAAAGAGCAGGAGATAGCCATGACCTCTGCAGCTGCAAGGTTGCCCTCCATGGGCAAGGAGAAACCACTTGCCTGTCTTGAGGAAGAAATGTCAGACAACATATAACAGGTGAAAGTAAATCTGTTGTTTATCTTGTAGAATCTACGTGTGGAGCTTTTTATGTTGAGCAAATCAACAAAATGTTTAAAGAATACATGAGTTCTCATTTGTTAGACATCATTTATTCAAGGGACAGGAGTATATTCTATAAGCATATAAAGGTTCACTGTACTGCTAAGTTTGTATTCATAGGAATAGTTCACATAAAAATTTATGGTGCAGGTGGGAATGTTTTAAAACTTTTTTTTCTTTAATTCTGAAGAAAGGTTGTGCATACTTAACACTGGATCCCTATATCCACCTGGTCTCAATGAACATCCATCATTTGTACAAAGAAGAGAAAAAAATGTATTGTCTTACTATCTTGAATGAACCTGAACTAGCCTGCTCTTGGAAGCTAAGCATGCTTGGGCTATATTTGCATTTGAATGGGGTACAGCCTGATAATACTTGTTTTCATGAGATTTTGTGGTCTGACGTAACCAGGGAACACATTACACTAGGGGATGTGCAGCATTCTCCCATATTAGTGAGGACCAGATCCAGTATGGTTGCACCTCTGGTTGGTGTATTGACTGTCTGGTCCAGGGAGTTTGTGTTTACAAAATCCAAGAATCTCTGTGCGTGTACATTTGGTGTCGTATAGGATTCCCAGTTAAAAGAGAGGCAATTAAAGTTTCCCATGAACAGGAGCGGCCTTAGCTCAACTGTTGCCCCAGGCAAAAGGGCTCCATGGCACCCCCACCACACCACCCGGTGCCCCCATCCTGGTCTACCTACACCGAATCAGTACTGGAAAAGTGCTCCTGCTACAGTGGCACCCTAGGCGGCTGCCTAGTTGGCCTATGCGTAAGACTGGCTGTGCCCATGAATATGGTATTGGGTTGGATGGTTAGTGTTTCTAATAAGTTTAAATACATTGTATGGTTCGTGGGTCATGGACGGGTAACTATAGCTGGCAAGGAAGTGGTGTTGGATTTTGCCTTTGGTAATTTGAACATGGAGCAGTTTGTGTGCATTGCCCTGTTTGACCAGCCCTGAAGTATATTTGTTTTTAATGTAAATACAGACACCTCCGCCTTTAGTCCCTGCCTGTGAAGTAGCTGGCCTAAATGTGTGGAAGGCATTATAATCTTGCACTGTTGGTGTGCTCTCCATGGCTTTAAACCATGTGTCAGTGACTGCACAGACGTCACATTCTCTAGGTAAAGAGAGCTTCTAGGGAGTGGAGTTTGTTGTTTAGACTCCTAGCACTGAGCAGTAATACCTTTAGATTTTCTTGGTTTTGATTTGCTATGTCAGAAGTACTTTCAGTTTGGCACTATGGGGGAAGAGAATGTTTTAGCTAATATTTAAAAGCCTAGATGGGAGAGGTGCAGACCATCCCTGGCAAAGCATTGTGGTCTGTTGACGTTTTTCCAGCCACAAAAATAAAAAGTAAACTGAGCAGCTTTCGTCACCACAGCAGGCAAGTAATTTGCCTTAGCTCCAAGTGGGTGACTCTGCTTTGGCCAAAGCTGGTTCTTCAAACCACTCATCTTTTTCCCCAAATCCCTCTGGTGCTGTCCAAATAGCCACTGTTGGCTGGTGATTTGCATGTCCTTTCCGTGTGTTGGGATTTCAGACAGTGGGGAAGAGAGAGGCAGTCTTGTCATTCTTGAGAGAAGTGCCTCTGCTCAGCCAAAATGTTGTGCTCATTCCTTGAGGAAGCTGATATTTGGCAATCATAGGTCTGTTTGCCCCAACTTTCATGTCAAAAAGAATCAGAAAACTAAAGATCTAACTTAGCCTGTGCCAGTTTCTGCAGACAAGTGAGGTTTATTTGGCTTGTCTCAGTGTCTTGTACAAGCTATTGACTCTTCTTCTTAGATGGTTTCTGGTAAAAGAAAAAGGGATTCCTCTTTTCTGGAAGATTTTCAAGATTTTGAATCTTTAGAGTAATGTGAAGAGATAGATGCAGGTTATTATTCTCTAATTCTTGATTTAGATTTAGAGATGCGATTATGGTATCAGATTCTGTTTTCCTTAGACTATTTCCAGAATGCTTCAGTGCTTTCAGTGGGAGAACACTGAGATTTCTCAGTCCCTCAAACACTATGAGTTGTTGCAACTTGAATTCCCAGAATCTTCACCCATCTCCTCAATGCTGTTGTAATTGGAGGTTGCGTTTGTCGCAGCCTGTGGTTTCCCTGACATACAGCCTGCTGCAAGTAAGAAAGCAGACAGAATGTACAAAATTTCTTATAAGGTTTTTAAACACTCATCCCAGACCTGACCCAGCAGTTACAGCTGTAGTTAATCCAGCTACTGCCAATCATTTTAATTGTAATCCTCCTCCTGACAAGAATGGTAAAGCTCCTTCCCTCACTACTTTACTAAACTAAAATCCTTACAAACCATGTTAAAATCTAAACTTGGTTTGCTATAATAAGACATCGGAATTTGCCATCAGCTATACATACTTCACTCCCCACTGCACTCCAGTCATTAAGCTGGCTTGAACTTCCCATCATGTCAACTATATACAACTAATTACAGCACTTAACATAATTTATAAACCTTCTGCCTGTCCTGCCCTCAACAACATCTGCCTTGCTACCAACCCAAGACACCTCTCATCTATGACAGCAAAACATGTATCTCAATCTACAACTAAGTAAATCTCATCTCAGCCTCTACTGCTACACTGTAGCAAAAAAAAAAAATGGAATTCCATCACTTCGTCGGATGTAACCTTAACCTTCAAACATTCAAAGCCACTTTAAAAAAAATTCCTACCAAAAACTTGGCTTTGATCCTGCTTCACTCCTCTGTATCTCTTACTTTCCTTTGTACTTTCACCTCTGCTAGTTGCTGCATTTCTGGTCGTATTCATTATAATATGTGCCTTTGTATTTTCCATGTGTACTTGCTCTTCTTCACATGCTGCTACTGATTCCAATGATTTATTTATGGAATTTAGTTTATTATTCTTTACCCTTGATTTGTGAAGTTAAGTGTTTCTACTATCTTACATATGTTGTTTGTGGATGTGTGTAAAGTCATACACATGTACATGTATATGGAGCATATCTCCCCGGTCCTCCACTGACAATGGGTCTTTTAGGCCTAGTCAGACCCTCCCATAAACAAATATAAGTAAATGAATGAATAGATTGATAAGTTTGGGGAAAATGAGTATGCTTCTACAGCTTTGATTATTTAGAATTGTGGATTGTTAGGCTCATATGTTGAAGTTTGTTCTAACTAATTATGAAAGCATGACGAATATTTTAGCTGCAGTTTCCTCTTGTGAGGAAGTATCTGCTTTGTGTGGTTTAGTTTCTCACTTATTACTTATTGTTTGAATTGTTTGTGACTTTGTAGATACTGCTTCAAAGGCACTTACCACTGGAGGTTTACCTGGCTGTGTTTTCAGAGGTCCCCAAAAGATGTAAGAAATGACATTTTGAATTCTCCTTAAGATAGATCTTTAGTTTTTGGACCCTCTGATGCAGAGGTTTTCAAAATGTGATGAGAGAGGTAAGCTGATTGAGGAAATCCCTCAGATTTTCAATCCCCCTTCACTAAATATTCCAAGGGATTTTCTGTTCCCTCATCCAGTTTTGGCAAGAAGCAAAATAAACAGTCTCTGGGTGCTGATAAGCAGATGTTTAAAAGTCAATGGCAGGGAGTTTCCAAAAACAAAGGTGGAACCCCACAGAGCAAAGGACAGTCAGTCTCTTCCAGATAGTGAAATCTCTATTTCTCTCCTGGGCAGCATATTGTTTCAAACAAATGGGTTCTGAAGCTGATTAAGCTAAAAATTATTCCTCATCCAAAAGACCAAACTCTTCTTTTCCCTCCTGTTCTACAGCACATGCTGTCTCTGGGGGTAATAGAAGCAGTTCTTCCTTTCCATTTGGGAAAAGGATTTTTTTTTAGTTGGGAAAAGTATTTTTATTTGAGTGTTTTTAGTCCCAGAGAAGGAAATGCCTGAGACCAGTTCTGAATCTTTCTTTCTTAAAACATTTTGTGATAGTGCCCAAGTTCAAAATGTTACAAGTTCACAACCTCTTACTCCTCCTTCCTCGTTTTTTAGTAACCTTAGTTTTAAAAGATGCATGTCATCACATTTCTGTTCAGATTCCAGATTTCATGCATTTCTTAAGGTTTTGTTTATCTGGATCTCATTATCAGCTGTGTGTGTCTTATCCTTTTGGTTATCCACTGCTCAAAAATGTGTTCACAAAGTGTCTAGTTCCAGTTTTAGGCCATTGCAGTCTACAGGGTGTCTACATTTTTTTGTATAGTTAGGTGACTTGCTTATCTTTGCAGTCTTTTTCAAAGCGTCAGGAATCTTTCACTTGGGTGAGAGATCTCCTACACTGGTGGGGATTCCAAGAAAACATTTTTTTTTTTACTCCATCACACATGATTCTGTTTCTGGGGTGTCTACTAAATAGACACCTCTGTGCAGGGATGGCCTTGGGCCATTTGGTCCTGTTTGACCCAATAGGACCCCGCACCTGGCCATGACAGGGTCTTTATGCCTTACATGGCCCAGAAATTTGCCTGAGAGAGATTACAGCAGTAGGTAAGACATTTTCATAATGTTAGACTTGCTCCCACAGTAATTACAAGACTCGGTGGAGTAGACATCATGTTCCGTCATGCATTGTACTAGTGGCTAGTCTGGCTTTATTAGTTAGAAACCTCAGTTTACATCTCTTGTGTGGCTCACAGTGTTAGCTGCTCACACTCCCATAGTAGTCAGTTACTGTTGCTTTGTGCTAAACAGGTTTTTCATCACAAAACTGGTTGCATTAACCATCTAGATGTTCATCGTGTTTCACTGTTGCAGTCATTACACTTGGGTTATCCTGCTGGCAGGCGACCCGTAGTCGGCCCGAGTTCCAAAGTCTTGGTCTGGCGTTGGTTGCTGTCGCCTCTTCCCTGACGTCAGTGCGCCAGGGGTATAAAAGTTGCAACCGATGCCATTTTCTTGTCTTTCTTGCCGCACGGTGCCCAAAGCATAAGCAGTTCGCAAGTGCCGGTCGGCCGACTCCTGAGATTTTCAAAATTGAATTTCAGAACCAAAGTCTTCAATAAAGCTAAGTACACCGTTGGGGAACCTTTTTCTTGCTCCAGATCGATGTCAGTAAAAGTTAATAATTGTATTTCTTGTGGGAAGCAAATACCTGATAAGGACTTTCACTCTTACTGCATTCCTTGCCTTGGCCCTGACCACGATGTCACTAGTTGTTGGTTTTGTGCTAAATTTAATAAACGTACTATTAAACGTCGGTTTGATTTTGCTTTACATTATTTTGGATGAAGATTTAATTACATAATGCCGTCGGAACAACCAACGACCGCAATGTATAAAAAACACAAAGACAAAGAAAAAGACAGGCATCCGAGGTCCAAAACCGACGACAAAGCCTCTTCTAGGCCAGTCGCCGGTTCTCAGTGAGGCGCTTTCGCAGCCCCTGACACCCGCTATCTCAGAGCCACAGGCTGCAACCGACAGCCACGTGGAGACACCGAGGCCTGTGGAAACTCAAGGTATTGGGCCTATGGAAAATATACCCTCAGATGGGTCCGGAGCCACTGTGCAGGCACCGGCTTCTGAGGGTGTTTTCAGACCTTCACAGCTTACAATTAAAGCTACTACAGCAGCAAAAGCAAAGTCAAAAACGCCATTAAAGACAAAGAAACAAGAGCAGTATTCTCCAGAACAGTCATCCATGCCTAAGAAACAGATGCTTAAAATGGCCGAAGACCTTATTACTTTAATCAGGGGCTCCCATCCCCCTCCTGACAAAAGGCCTAAGCAAGACACTGATTATGATTCCTCTGATTAGGTTTCCATTTCTTCTGATTCTTCATCTGACCAGGGCTATATTCTCTCCCTCCCTATGAGGACTCTGATGCTGAAGAGTCCATTCCTTCAGCCTCACCGCCTGAGGATTACTCTTTTGGGGAAACCCTGCACACCATGAGGGAGCATTTCCATTGGGAGAGCCAGGATTACTCAGAATCCAAGAAAAGGCTCAGAGATTTCCTTCTATTGCCTCAGCACAGGCCCTTGGCTATCCCCCCTGTGCTTGATATTGTTGATGATGTTTTTTCTGAATCCAGTCTGTCCCCAGATTCTTTACCCCCTGCAGCAGTAAAGCCAGACAGGTACTACAGGGTCCCTGACTCTCATAAATTTCTTTACAAAAACCCCACTGCGGACCCAGAAACTATTTCTCAGGCTCCAAAAGGGGTTAAAGCTTCCACTGCCAAAAATCCTGTCCCCTCAGATAGGGATTCCAGAGCTCTGGACAGATGGGGGAAAAAAGTTTACACTTCTGCTACTTTAGCTGTAAGAGCTTTAAACTGTCAAGTTTCACATGCTTAAATATCAGCAGTATCTCATGTCATTGTTAAAGCAGAAAATGGTTACAAATATAGAAGGTCCTGACTGTAAAGAAATCCAGGATTTATTGCATGCAGTTGAACAAGTGGGAAAGCATACTCTGCAGTGTGGTTTTGATTCATTAGAGGCTTCTTGTAGAGCCACAGTTACAGGCTCAGTTATTCGAAGACATGCTTGGTTGAAAGAACAAAGTTTACCTGACCACGTTAAAATGAAATTATTGGATGCTGCACTACAGCATGATACCTTGTTTGGTGTTAAGGCAGAAGAGGTTTTAAAGCAAATGGAGGATAAAGCAAAGTCAATGCAAAATGTGAAAGATTTCTTACAGGTTCAACCACCTAGATTTAGCAGGAACTGGCCTTCAAAAAATTGGTCCTTTCCTGTGTCAGACAGGCCACAAAGAGGCAAATACAGATGCCCAAGAGGTAGATCTCAGCCCCAAGGCTCCTACAGACCTGAACAATGAGGTGCTTCAGCCCCCAAAGGAGGAGAAGACAAATCACAACCTTATAGGAAACAGTCACAATGACTTCCCTCTGCAAATTCCAAGCTCTTACCAGTTGACAGCACCCCTGGGGGGAAAGCTAGCACTTTTCTCAAAAAATTGGCACACAATGACTTCCCTCTGCAAACTCCAAGCTCTTACCAGTTGACAGCACCCCTAGGGGGAAAGCTAGCACTTTTCTCAAAAAATTGGCACATGATCACCCAAGACCAATGGGTGTTGAATATAGTTTCTCAAGGGTACAGGTTCCACTTCCACATGCTTCCAAAACCAAAAGGTATGCCAAACCTGCCACCAAACCAATGGGCAGAGGCACAAAAACAGATTGCAGCTCTTATGGATATGGGAGCTATTCAAAATGTTCCACAAGAAGATCAGGGCCAAGGATTTTACTCAAGACTTTTCCTAGTACCCAGAAAGGACAAAGCATGGAGACCAATACTGGACCTGTCAATCCTTAATACTTTCCTGGATGGTCCAAAATTCAAAATGTTAACACTACAACAACTCTTGCTCATGCTGGGCAAAGAGGCTTGGCTAGTGACTTTAGATCTCAAGGAGGCATACCTGCACGTCCCAATCAGACAATCGTGCAGAAGATAACTCAGATTTATAGCAGGCTCAATGCATTATCAATTCTCTGCACTGCCCTTTGGCCTGTCTACTGCGCCCAGGGTCTTCACAAAATGCCTGGCACCAGTAATTACATTTTGCAGACAAAAAAGGAATTCATATATATCCCTACTTGGACTGCCTTATTCGAGCAGAGAGCAAGGACATTCTTCTAAAGCACCTGGAGTTTGTAAAAAGATTACTAATCTGCCTAGGGTACACACTAAACGAAAAGAAATCAAAACTAGTGCCTTCTCAAGAGATAATATTCCTGGGTGCAAGCTTAAATACAACTACCCAGATGGCTTATCTCACGCCAGACAAACAAAGGCAACTGACTCATTACTTTCAAATGATGGCAACAAAGACCCGGCTCCCTGCAAGAAAAATTCTGCAGGCCCTGGGTTTCATGGCATCTTGCATTCTACTAATTCCATATGCCAAACTGCATATGAGGAAACCACAGTGGTATCTAAAAAGTGTTTGGACTCAGCATTGTCACAGCCTAGAAACAATCATAACCTTGATTCCCTGCCTACAACAGGAGTTTCGATGGTGATCCCGGGCCTGTCACCACAACAAGGGACAGCCTTTCACCTTACCTACAGCCAGGCAGGCAATAACAACGGATGCATCGGATTATGCCTGGGGAGAACGTATGGCAGGAAAATGTATTCAGGGCACGTGGCCCAAAGAACAAATGCATCTTCACATCAATCGAAAAGAGATGCTAGCTGTACAGAATGCCCTGACAGCCTTCAAGGACAATTATTAATAAAGACGGACAATACCACAGTTATGTGGTACATAAACACATTCCTACCCCCTATGCAGACAAGCCATGACTTTGTGGAACACAGCACTGACTTACCAGGTACATCTGCAAGCACAATTCCTGCCAGGAACAAAAAATACACTGGCAGACGAAGTAAGCAAAAATCTCATGGATCCTCACGAATGGAAGCTAAATCCACAAGTGTTCAACATGATAACAAGGAAATGGGGATGCCCAGACATAGATCTATTTGCCTCCCCTCACAACTGCCAATTACAGAAATTTTGCACAAGGACTTATCACTCTCAAGTATGGAAAGTGGATGCTCTATCTTTCAACTTGAAAAACCTGACAGTCTATGCCTTCCCTCCGATGCCTCTTCTCACCAAGGTGTTTCTAAAAGTCAGACAAGAGAGGCCAAAAATGATCCTAATTGCACCAGACTGTCCACGCCAGCACTGGTATCCAATCCTAAAGATTTTATCCCAAGGCCCGCCTTGGCCTCTGCCTCAAATCCCTCATCTTCTGACACAGCAAAACAATCAGATTCTGCACAGTCAACTCAGAACCTTAAACCTGGCAGCATGGGAGATAATGTAGCCACTCAGACTGCACCTCTCTCTAAAGCTGTTATGGATGTAATTTTTGAAGCCAGGAGACCCAGCACTAGGAAATCTTATGCGGAAAAATGGAAGAGATTCTGTGCTTGGAACCAGGCACAAGGGCTCGACCCACTGGTCCCTAATATGCCTCAGATTTTACAATACCTGACTGAGATGTTGGACAAAGGCCTATCTTTTTCTGCTATTAAAATCCATGCCTCTGCCATTTCAGCTCATTACAATATGGATCCTCCTATTTTTTCACATCCTCTACTACGACAGTACCTCAGAGGGGCAAAGAATATAAGACCCCCTAGGAGAGCACCAGTACCTACTTGGGAACTCAACTTTGTTTTAGAAAAACTAACACTGCCTCCTTTTGAATCAGCCAGCATAGCTGATCTAAAATTCTTGTCATGGAAAACTGCTCTGCTCCTAGCAATAACTTCAGCAAGAAGAGTTTCAGAGTTAAAGGCATTGATGGCTGTGGAACCTTTCCTCATTTTTCACCAGGACAGGGTTTCTCTAAGGATGAACCCAACATTCATGCCAAAAGTGGTCTCCAACGTGGCCTTAAACCAAACTATTCATTTACCTACTTTCTACCCAAATCCCCAGAATAAAGGGGAAAGACTTCTGCACTCTTTGGATATACACAGACAGCTACGATTTTACTTGGACAAAACAAAAGCTTTCAGAAAAACTGAGCAACTGTTTGCAGCATATGCTGCAGGATCACAAGGAAAGCAGACAATCTCCAAATGGATTGGACACTGCATCCGCTTCTGTTATGCACAACATGGCAAATCTGTGCTGAAGGGCATTAGGCCTCATTCTATCAGAGCAGCAGCCACTTCAGCAGCTTTCCTCAGAGGGGTACCAACCAAAGACATAGTAGAAGCTGCAACCTGTAGCTCAGTGCACACTTTTACCAAGCACTTCCACCTACCTCTCTACTCCAAATCCAGAGCAGGCTTTGCCACTGCAATTCAGGGCTTGTTAGCCTCGCCATATCCAATCTAGACCCAGCCACCCTACCTCAGCTTTGGGATTCTACCCAAGTGTAATGACTGCAACAGTGAAACACGATGAACATAGTACAGTTGTGTACCTACCATAAATGTAGATGTTAGAGTGTATTCACTGTTGCAGTCCTGGTTACCCACCCTCCATCCCCCTCTTTGCTGGGACTACTCTGTACTTCTCAACTCTATACAACCTGTGTGGTGTATTTGCTTTTAGAAGAAGAAAATGTTTTTAGTGATATATGCATGGTTGTTTGGCATATTTTTATCTTTACAGCCTTCATATCTGGGGGCACCTGACATCTGGGGCAAGAAATGGCGTTGGTTGCAACTTTTATACCCCTGGCGCACTGACGTCGGGGAAAAGGAGACAGCAACCGACGCCGGACCAAGACTTTGGAACTCGGGCTGACTATGGGTTGCCTGCCAGCAGGATAACCCAAGTGTAATGACTGCAACAGTGAATACACTCGAACATCTACATTTATGGTAGGTACACAACTGTACTTTTTGTGGACTGCTCCAGGTACTTTGTCAGAAGATAAGACTAGGTCTTAATTAGACATTTTTCTTTTGTTTCTCTTGCTGACATGGGGTTTATAATTGGCTGCTAATGAATACAGTTACAAGGAAGAACTGTGGAATAGTCACCATGAGAGTGAATAGAAACTAACACTAATAAGTATAAAAATAAAAGATAGTATTTTGTGAGGTAATTTCTGATCATGAATGCTTATGGCAAAATGTTATTTTAAAAGTATGGCAGATAAATGCTTGCTGCAATCACTGATAAGAGTTAAATCGCAGAAGTGAAGCATGAGTTTTGTATGCTGAGTAATGGGAGGCAGAGCTGGACAGAAAACTGATTCACATGACTGAAAGTGGAAAATATTAAGAGAAACAGTTTGTCTCATAAATGTACAGCAGGGGTATCACAGTTTGAGTCACATACAAAGATGGGGTAAGCAGAAACATAAAGTTAGAAAATGGTCAAAATTTACTGACGAGTTTTGAAGGGAAGTGTATTACAGAAAGTGAACAAACTGTGGGGTTTTGTATGTTCTTCTTACATCCATATGGGTTTCATGACAGGATCCTGATTTATTCCCATCTGCCAAAACATGATGCTGAGTGACTGACTTATCCCTGCATCTTAGCCTTAGTGTTGCTGTTGTGATCTGGGATGTGGCTGGAAAATATCTGCATGTATTATTCCATTTATTCAGTTTGGGCAAATAATTAAATAAACTTTCATAAATAGCTATAGGTGAGGTGGTGTGTGAGCAGTACTGTTAAAGGAAAAGCATGCGATTTTTACTGTTATTGATATGCATTCTAAGGAAGTTCAACAGTTTAAAGTGGTTTTGTAGATGCACATTGACTGTACGTATGAGAATCAACTTGGCAAGGAAGTAAAGTCATTTAGATCAAGTGTAGGCTATAAATGGAAGCCCATTAAGAAGAAATTAAGCTAGAGCAGGGCAAGGGCAACAGCTGTCATAGGGTGTGAACATGTAATCGTCAGTGCTGAACTGGAATGCTGGTATTTAAATCTGTACCTGAGTCTGGCAATTGTGTGATGCCAGTATTTATTTATTCAAGCCGTTTAAATCAAAGATGTGAAGTTGTTCTGTCTCGCCGTTCATTCTTTACTGATGGGTTCGGAGCCGATCCCTCGGCTCCGAGTTGGCCAATTGCAAAGCTAGAGGTCTTCAAATAGCTCAAGGCCAAGTCCCTATCCCATGATGCATCTAGAGTTACCTCAGATCTAGTGTGCTGCTGCAACAGATCGGAGGTTCTGCATTAGCTTGGGCCAATAAAACTTTTTTTTCTATTTTCTTACTTTCTTATATTGCTAGATAAATAGTTTAAATAGTTTTATAAAGGTCTTACAGCTTTTTTTTTTGGTGTGTTTACCTACATTTATTCCCTTCCCTTAGTGTGCTTTAAAATTTCTAGTTGGCCTCTTGTTTTAGGCCTAGTCTAAAAACCTTTTTTCTAATTACTAGAGTGTGTTTAGTCAGTGAGCTTTTGTCACATTTTATAATAAATAGTTTATAGTTATTTACTGTATGGTGTGTTTAGCCTTAATTTTTTTTAGAAAAGGCTTGAATTTAATAATTACTGTTGAAGTTTTTGGTAGTTAACAGTAATTTTGTGGGATTTAGCTGTTCTTTAGAATATTTAGACAAGTGTGCTGTGTCTTATAGCAGCTATCCTCTTTTTCTTTGCATAGCCTGCTCATATTGTGTGTTTTAGGCAGTTTGTGGTGACAGTAATTTACCTTTTCCTGTTACTCTTATATTTACATTAGCATTACTGTGTGTGTGACTCAGCCTGTTTTTTTAAGGCTGTTATTGATAACTAGTGTTTAGATTTTTTTGTGGTGACAGTAATTTTCTCTTTGGGATTACAATGGCTGACCAAGAGAAGCATCCCAAGTCAGGTTTCAAAAAGTGCCCAGAATGTGGCCAAAAGATGTCAGTAACATATAAATTGTGTGTACTGTCTAGGAGCCCTGCATTTACTGGATAGCTGTTCTTTATGCCATTCCTTCTCCTCCAGGGTCCTACAGGAAAGGAAAAGGAAATTAATAGACAGAGGTTTTTTGAAACCGTCCTTCCAATAAGTTTTGAGCGACCAAAATGGATCCAGCAAGTCCTCAAAGTCTTCTAAGACTTCTGACTCAAAGAAATCAAAAAAAATCTTTGACATTGGCTCCACTGCCATCGGAACTGATAGTATTTTCTTTTCAGAGCCGGTCCCCAGTCTTGGAACGGTATCCGAAACTCTTAAAAGTCCATTATTACAGTCGGTACCACCTTCGGTGCGCGCATCTCGGTTCTCTATCAGCCTTTCAGACCTGGATGTGAATCGTGTGGTGCAGAAGCTGTTATTGGCACCGTCCTTGGCAAAAGTTTTATCGACTTCGACCCAAATGGCTTCAGAGCCAAAGACCCTTACACCAGCTCAAACTGTTCCTCCTCCGAGCCATGCTGGTCCTTCGGAGCCGGACCTGTTGATCGTGGAACCCTCGGTGAGGACACCTGCTTCATTGTCTTCAGCTCCGTTCACTCTGACATCCTTGGTGCTGATTGGTTCCGACTCTGCCTCTCGGGGCTTCGGCACGGATGACCTCGACTCCTACCTCTGGTTCGGAGCTCACTGTCCTGGTGCATGGAGTATCGATGGTTTCCTCGGATCCGTCGGTTCCCTCGCATTGGAGCACAGGGCCTTTCGATGCCATGAGGAGAGTCATGTCTCCTAAGACATCTTCGACCTCAGATCTGGCTTCCTCCTCCCCTAAAGCGCCTGTGTCTGCTTCTGCCTCACACATCTTGACTAAGCGTAGAGACCCAGAGCCTCAGGAAGCCTCATTGTGTGGCTCTTTCTCTTCTGAAACCTCACCAGAAGCCCCCACTGATGAGGTTCCCAAGAAGAGATTGTGTAAGAGGAAACATCTAGACTACCCCCAGGAGTCTTTAACATCTGATACTGACTTGGATGAGTCAAAAGGGTCCCCACGGTCCCCCTCTGAAGATATCTCATTTGCTGAGATACTTGAAATCCTGCGGCAGAGGGGTAACTGGCAGTCCAAAAGCCCTACTGAGGATGAGTCAATTCTCCTGAAGTCTTTCGGGTCTCAACACTCCACCTCTTGGGTGTCTGTGCTCTTCGATGAGCTGATGCAGCTGGTCTCACAAAGGGCGTGGGAGTCTCCGGATACTATGGAGCCTGTCCCTAGGAGGCCTAATAAGTTCATTTCTGCCCCCCTTGACAAAAGGTGTGCCAGTTCATGCCATGGTGGTGGTGGCAGCCACCAAAAAGGAAATGTCTGAAACTTCCTTGTCTATCCATCCTCCTGACAGAGACTCCAGGGTCATGGATAGATATGGGAAGCGCACGTGTAGTTCAGCGACTTTTGCTCATCGTTCGCTCAACTATTTAACCCATTTTACCAGGTTACAAAGAGATCTCCTTAAAGAGCTAGGAGATACTCTTCAGGGTACAGTAGCTGCAGGAGCTACCGACAAAGTTGCCTCCCAGCTTGCTACCCTCAGTTCTATAGTAAACTCATCCATGCGCCTCATTTCATATGCAGCTGATGGAATGAGTAGGGCAGTGGGTACAGGAGTTGCTCTTAGGAGACACTCCTCGATGCGCTTGTGCACCTTCACGGAGCCCTTCAAGTCATCCTTCGTGAATATCCTGTTTGATGGCTCGTCCCTTTTCGGGCCTAAAGTGAAAGAAACCTTAACCAGGCGTGAGCAGGACGGAAAGATTCTGTCTGCTGTTGGGGTCTGTTTCTCCACCCTTACCAGACCCTATCCTAAAGGTCAAAAGGGAGAAAAAATGTGGTTCTGAAAAGCCCAAGGAGCCTTTCAGGACACACATGGTGAGCCCCCCTCCAGAGGCAGAGGAGGGGGCAATAATGGAAGACGCCACCCTCATGGCAGAGGGGGTCCACAACACCAGGGCGACAGAGATCACTTGTCTGGGAAGCCCTACCAGCGATCCTGAAAGGAGGCCCGACTGTCCTGCTCTGGAGGCAGTTGGGGATCCCTTATCTTTGTACCCAGACACCTGGCTCAAAATAACAAAAGACATTTCCAGAGGATACTTCATCCCATTCACCACACCCCTGCCAACCATAAGAAAAATCCTGGATGTTCCACCCAGTTTCAGGGAACAAGCAAGAATAGAGATCCAAACGTTGCTAAGAAAAAGAGTCATCTAACCAGTCCCAGCAGACCAGACAGGATCCGGAACTTACTCAAGATTCTTTTTAGTTCCAAAAAAGACAGGGGAGACCCATATTGGACCTCAGCAGACTGAACAAATCTGTAAAGAAAGAGAAGTTCCAGATGGTCACGCTTCAGTCTATACTTACCTTCTTAGGGAAAAAAAAATTGGATGTGCTCAATAGATTTCAAGGGTGTGTACTACCACATAAAAATGGCTAGGCCATCCAGGGATCATCTGTGCTTCCGACTGGGAGCCAACCATTACCAGTTTTGAGCCCTGCCCTTTGGCCTCACTACAGCCCCCAGAGTGTTCACCAAATGCATGGCAGTGGTCACGGCTCACCCGAGGTGTTTAGGATTCCAGGTGTTTCCATACTTAGACGATTGGCTCCTTACTGCCACCACCAGGCATCAACTCATTCAGGCCAAGGAGTCCACTCTGTCACTCTGCAATCAACTGGGCATTACAGTCAACTCAGAAAATCTGTGTTGTCACCATCGCAGCATATCGTTTTTATTGGAGCAGAACTGTACACCACCACCACACTAAGGCTTCCAGTTGAAAGAGTGTTTCTTCTTCATCGGCGTGTCAGCCTTCTGATATCCAAAGACAAAGCTCCAGCATCAGACGTTTTGAAATTGTTAGGCCTGATGGCAGCAGCAATTCTAGCCATAACACTAGGTCGTACACACATGTGGATACTACAATGGCGGTTGTTTACTCAATGGTCTTACCAAGAGCTTCCCATGTCTCACATGGTAATGATCACAAATTCCTGCAAAAAGGATCTTCAGTGGTGGTTGACCTCAATTCATGTCACGATAGGATGCCCATCTGTGCTACCCCCTCCAGTGGCCATGGTGACCACAGATGCTTCCCTGATAGGGCGATGGGGGGACATTTTCAGGGAAAGACAGCCCAAGGCACATGGACTGATCAAGAGACACATCTGCATATCAATGTCCTAGAGATGAGAGCAGTACTTCTGGCGTTGTAGTACTTTCAGGACTTTCTTCCTCTGGGCGATTCAGACAGACATATCATTAGTCTGGTATTTGAACAAACGAGGAACCAGGTCTTACCCCCTTTGTCGAGAGGCTTTCAGAGTATGGCAGTGGGCTGTTTCCACCCAGCGCTTTCTGTTGGCAACGCACAGCCTGGGGAAATCTAACGTGATAGCAGACAAGCTGAGCAGAGCAATTTTGTTTCCCCACAAGTGGTCCCTCAAGAAAGAAATAGCGGACAGGATATTCCACAGGTGGGGCCAGCCTTGCTGTAACCTTTTTGCCAGTCGCATGAACACGAAATGCAGAAGCTACTTTGCCCTGATTCCCTCTCTGGGAGAAGCCCCAAGGGACGCACTCGTACACAATTGGCCTCCGGGTCTCCTCTATGTATTTCCACCAATTCCATTGATACCCAAGGTTCTACAGAAAGCAAAAGCCCTGGGAAGAACCATCATTCTAATAGCCCCTCATTGACCTCGTCAGATTTGGTTCCACTAACTTCGGCTTCATCTTTCGGATGACCCTTGGACTCTGGACCCAGTTCCAGACCTTCTGATGCACTCATCGAGGGAACTTCATCCCTCTCTGCAGTTCCTGAAGCTGACAGCTTGGCTGCTCAAATTCCCATTGTAGCCAGGTTCCATAACCTTTCCAATGAGATGAAGCAAATTCTCTTATCCTCTCATAAATCTTCTACGAGGAAACTATATCTTAGCAAATGGAAACAATTTTCTATATGGGCTTCTAAAAACAATATTGATCCTTACCAAGCCCCCATAGCCTCCATTTTAGAGTTCTTGACTATGATTTTCAACAAAGGAGCTGCAGCAGCAACAGTTCATGTTCAGCTGGCTGCCATTTCTAATTTTCATCTTGTTTTCGAAGGATTGAATATTATGTCACACAAGTTATCCAAAGCCTTTCTCAAAGGAACCTTTCATATTAGACCACCTGTGAAATATCCCTATTCTCCATGGAATCTAAATTTTATGCTTTCCCGTATAATTCTCATGCAATTTGATCCAGCTTCCTCATGTGACCTCAAATTTTTGTCACGGAAAAACATCTTTTTAGTAGCTATTACTTCTGCCCGCAGAGTGTCAGAGCTTCAGGCTTTATCCTTATTTGATATTCCATGTTGACAGAGTCTCACTTAGAGCAAACCCCTCCTTCTTGCCCAAAGTTTGCACTGAAACTAATCTCAACCAAATTATTGATTTGCCAGTCTTTTTCCCCAACCATTCAAACAATTTCGAGTACATGCTGCACAAACTTAATGTTCACAGACAGCTCAGATTTTATTTGGATAGAACAAGCGATTTCAGGAAATCAGACCAGCTCTTTGCTTAATTTTCAGACTCCAGGAAGGGTAGACCAGTGGCTAAAACAACTCTTTCTAAATGGTTATCTGATTGCATCACCTTTGCTCCGCTGCTAACATGCCTTTACAGCATAACATTAAGGCTCACTTAACCAGAGCTGTTTCTACATCCTCTGCTTTTTCTGCCAGACTTCCTATTGATAACATTTGCGCTTGGTCAAAACCTCATACCTTTATCACTCATTACAAAGTTGACAAGGCCGACAGGGCCTTTTTTGGATCCACGGTCCTGAGAAATGTATTCCCGTGTGCCACCCGAGGTTGATGGTGCTTGTGACGCTACCCATCAGTAAAGAACAAATGGCGAGATAGAACAACTTCACATAAAGAAGTTATGTACTTCCATAACGTTCCATGTGAGTTGTTCATCTCACCTTCATTCTTACGTCCTTCCCTCCTACTCCCTCCTGAGCTGTTAGATGACCGAGATGCTGGATCCATCCTGGTTGCTCAGTCCTTCTATACCTTTTCTTGGGAATGAAAGAACGACATATGGTATTATCATAGCCAGCAAACAAGATCTGAGGTAACTCTAGGTGCATCATGGGATTGGGACCTGGCCTCGAGCTATTTGAAGACCTCGAGCTTTGCAATTGGCTGACTCGGAGCCAAGGGATCGGCTCTGAACCCATTAGTAAAGAATGAAGGCGAGATGAACAGCTCACATGGAACATTATGGTGAGTACATAACTTCTTTTTTTTCCCTTTAAATATGAGTCTTTTTTTTTTTCTTTGCTCATCATGTTTAGTTTGAGGGGGCACTAATCCGAGGGGCACTGTTTAGGTGCCAATTAACCTAGCTACAGCTCTCCCGTGACCGAATAAAGGAGTAATATGAAATGAGAATGTATGATGATGGTTAGAAATTTTTCATGTTCTTTTTGGTCTCCTAGCCCTCCACCAAACATTTAAGTCCAGCACCAGTGACTCTGTCACTACTTCCTGGCATCAGAGGACATTGAGCATGGGAGGCGAAGTCACAAAACTGTGCCAGGTTTCACTTTTGAAAATGAGCCACCTACTTAGTAGCATGGTCTGCTTGGTGTTGTCTGCAGCACATCCCAAATATGTTGAAGTATGTAGAGAACTTACAACAGTAATATTTTTATTGATTTTATTTCATTAAAGTTTGTTAACCAGGTTAGAGCACTGATCCACCTAGACAATTTTCATGCTCATCATGGCAGAAATATCTCTAAAGAAACAGTAAACTTTAATCAGTATCACTGTAGTAGTAATATAAAAGTAGGCATGCAGAGAAGTGCAAGTCAGAATAATATGCAACATAAATGAATACAATCGTAAGTGGATGTAGTGCAAGAATTCAGTTACTAAACAGGCAAGTATAATACCTGTACACTGCAATAACGTCATATAGCATAATGACTCTGAAGAAAGTAATATACAAAGAACAAAATAATTACATTATGTACAACTGTTGGGCAAGGGGTATGAAGGAGAGTAAGGTGTGATTCAAGTGAAAGGAAGAAGAAGGGAAAAGAGGGAGACAGAAGAGAAGGAAAAAAATTGTTGAGGGAGAGACAAAGGAAAAGTATGCAGCTATGTCCTGCCTAGGTTCAGTGAGGAGTTTGGGTACATGTTTATTGGGAGAGCCAAGGTACACCCACCCGATGAAGCATCGTGTGGATACAGGGCCTCAGTGACCTATCATGTAGTGATATATAGCCATTATAGTGTACCCAAGTGAATTAAGCACTCCCTGAGCGAAGATTTACAGGAGATGTTAGATCTGGAGGTAATCCAGGAGTTCATTAACATACTTCTATTTTTACATGTCATATATAACAATATAAGCTAATAAATATTTATATTGCTTTATTTTAATACATAATAATAATAACATATATTCCTGATACTTGATCTGAAGTGCAGGAAATCAGCAAGTGGAACAAGGACTGGAATAGTGCCCACCAAAATGGCCCAAATTGAGTCCTGCAATTGCAAAGGCCAGTCCTGCCTCTCTGCCAAAAACTTTTATTCCACAAGAAAAAACGAGATTTATATTTAAATCTATTCCAGTGGTTTTCTATCCAGACTTTGGTTACTGCAAGGGAATACCTCAGGATTCTGCATCTCATGGTATCTGTGATTCTCATGATACCTCTTCCCCAACTCCATATGAAAAAGATAAAATGGTAGCTAAAGTCTCATTGGTCCCAGCACCAACATCTGCTATCTTTTCAAATTCTAGTTCTGGGATTTGTGGAGACATCAGATATCTCTGAATACAGGTCTCCCCTTCTCTCTACCTTCTCCAAAGCATTCATGTAGTACAGACTCCACATACTTTGCTTGTGGAGCGTAGTCAAGGGGGATAAAAGTCAAGGTCTCTGGGGCAAGAAAGGCAGACCAAAGCACATGAACATAGATGCTGACTGTTATGAAAGCTCTCACGTCTCTGAATCATAGATTCTTGCTAGACTAATGATCGGGGGGGGGGGCTTTCTAAGCAGCCTTGTTCTCACAAAAGAGTAAAGTAATCCTGTATCCAAACAGGACACTGAGAGCCAGGCATTTCTAAGCTCCCTCTGTCCATAAGGGACATGGGTGCCTGGCCTGGTGTAAATTTCCTGTTCCCCATTACCTGGTCTAGGTTGCACTTATATTGGGTAATAGATGAACATGGATGGGAAGCCTTTCCATTGGAGGAGCAGTTTCTGGGACAAGTCTGTGTCTCTAGCATGTTCTTTTTGTTTAAGTCGCAGACAAAATTCAGGTCCCTAGACCTTGTATTTCTGGTACTGTTTCACTTACAGATGTGCTGAAGATTTCTAAATGTCGGGTTTACAGATGCCTTGTAAGCCAAGCATAGATCACCTGTCTTCATCTTTGTTCCCCAGGACCTCTTCGGGTTGTTTCAGACAATACCACAGTGATGTTTGGTACATGAGCAAGGGGTAACCAGATCTTACCATCTATACAGACTAGCCATATGTAGCATAAGATATTTCTTACAGCGCAGTCTCACTCTACAGGCATTTCACATTCCATCAGAGCAAAATTGTGTGGATGATGAGCAGAGTAGTACGAATACAGACCCTCATGAATGGAAGCTAGATCACAGGGTCTTCCAAGATTTGATCCTTGGGTAGACCTTTTTGACTCCTCTGCGAGTAATCAGCTCACAAAATTCTGCTCTAGGACTCCATGCAAGAGGTCATGGAAGGCAGATGGCTTTTCTTTTCCTAGGACAGGAATGCTCCTGTCTGCTTTTTCACCCTTTCCACTGATATCCATGGTACATACGGAGATTTCGAAGGAATCCCCAAAGGTCATTATGGTGACTTTCTTCTGCCCCAGGCAACACTGGTTCTTCCTTTTTTTGAATTGGCTATGGGAATTACCACTATTCACATAAAAACATAGGTGTTCAGTACATCCCTTCCCCAAACAACAACTGACTACCTGGATGATAGGGTCTTGATACTTTTTAGGTACCTGTTTACTGAGGATGTGCAGCAGGCACTAATGGAGACAAGAAAGTGTGCTACTAGAAAATCGTGTAAGCAGACAGAAGAGGTTTTCTAGTGATGTCAACAAAATAACTAGGACCATTCAAGACTTGTGTTTCTCTGGTTTTGTAGTATTTGTGTGTTACTATCCTATGGCCTGTCTTACTCCTCTATCAGGATTATTTGTCAGTTGTTTCAAAATGTCTACCCATTGATTACCCCCTCTTTCAATGCATTCCTTTGTTGAAATGAGAAAACTGGTAGCTCCTCCTTGGGAACTTAATTTTATGTTGCAGAAGCGAACACTTGCTATAACACTTGCTCCATTTGAACTGTCTTATCTTGTGACATGAGGTATGAGGTACTTAACATGGAATCCAGTTTTACTGATTGCTGTGACCTGTACAAGAAGTGAAAGGTGTTGTGATAGGTCAACATTCTTATTTTCCACAAAAACAAGGTTTCTTGGAGAACTAATCCTTCTTTTTTGCCTAAAGTGTTATCAGAGTTTACTTTAAGGCCAACTTTCCATCTCCCTCCCTGTATTGTTTTTTGAAACCCAAAATGTGGGAGAAGGGGTATTTCATACCTTGGATCTTCACAGACAACTCTGGTACTAAGTTGAAAGAACAGAAGTATTTTCAGAACTTACTCTACCAGGGCCTTGGCTTCACCCGTGGCTTTTTGGAAATGGTTTGACTCTACAAACAGTTGTTTGTCCCTCTGTAGATACTTTTACAAGGCACTAGAAACTATATTCCTTTTCCAGGTCTAGATCAGGCTTTGCTGGAACCATTCTCCAGGTGCTCCTGGACCTTTCCCTTCCCCCTTCCAGATGTTCTAAGTTATGGTAGTCAACCCATATAACATAGGCTACTCCAGCATTGGGCAATATGATGAGCACAGTACAGTTGTGTATGTTAGCTTACCATAACAGTAGATGTTTGAATGATCACTGCAATAGTTGCTGCACCCCCAACCCCCCCTTGTTTTTTGGTGTTTTTTTATAACATGTTGTAGACATATAGTTTTTGGTTTTCTTAGCAGTGTCCTCTCAGGGCTTAGACTCCCTGTCTCAGTTGGCATGAAATCGCGGAAGGGAGTGGCAGCTAAACCTGTCCTTTAGTTATCTCAAGTTGACTATCAGTTTGGCTATATGGAAGGAGCCCTAAAGCTTTGTCAGCTGCCCAACTGTTATATCTTGTGCAAGATAGAATTCAGAATAGCTGCAGCAGTGGTTATTCAGACATGCATGTTTACTTACATGACTGTATTTTAGCTTGCTTTGAGTTGTCAGCATGTGGTGGCTGATGGTATATCTCCAAAGTGTAAGTCTATAGTGTGATTTCACCATGAACTGCATGTCCATTGGAATTTTTTTCAGAAACTTGTATCTCAATGTTAGCAGCATTCACTAACTTCATATAGAGCTGACATGTTTTTAATTGAGGGTTTTGCTCTTTTGTGGAGCCTGTGCAGTAATAGGCTTTCTGATTTTCATTTTAGAGCCAAAAAGGCTGAAGTCAAAACATCTACTAGGATGGCTTCTAAGGACATATCAGAAAGTTTTACCATTTGGGCTTAGAGCTGTCCTCAATCCCACCTTATCTTTTTAACCACTGTGTGTGCATGTCCAGCTTCAGGCACCTTTGCTTTTTTCCTGAACCTCATTTAGTTTACAAACAATGTTTGTTTCAGACCATTCAACTTAGAATGTGGAATAGGAGGCAAATGTTGGCTTAGGACAGGAGTGTAAAACAATTTTTGAAGAGAATTCTTTATCTCATATCTCAAATGAAGAATTCATCTCCCTCTGATGAGATTGCATTGTTATTTACAAGCTGTTATATCCACGTTTAGGACAATCTGGTGCAACAACTCTGAAGTTTTCATCCTGGAAGACATTTTTTTTCTGGTAGCAGTTGCTTTCACTCAGCAGTTTTGCAGCTATGTTTTCTTACGTGCAGAGAGCTACATTTATCATTGTATGTGACTGACTCCCTCTGGACGAATCCTTATTTCCTCCAGTAAGTGGTGTCTGCATGTTGCCTTAAGTAGTCTTTTCATCTTCTCTTATTGTTTCCAGATGTTCAGAACAGAAGTGAATGCATTCTCCACTCTGTGGTGTTTGTATTTTACTTCCGCGGAGTTCGTGGTCAGTGGAGCATGAACCAGGTAGGTATTCATGTTCTTTGTCCCTGGTAAGGGAATTGTGGCATTGACCATGCTGTTTGTATACTGCTTGGTGGTTCTTAACCAGGCACTCAACAGTGTTTTTAAAAGCCTTCTGCAAGTACTGAGATTTGGAGAGGCTTCTTTTGGTACTTTCTTTCAAGAATGAGTCCACTGTGGACTTCTGTACCAAAAACAATGTTCCTTCCACTGCAGGACATGGTGCTGTACCAAAGCAAGCTTGTTTTCACTGCAGGATATCATGCTGTATTTTGAAACTAGAAGGTCGGAATCCTGGATCTCTAAAACTGTAAAGTTTGAATTTTCTTTTTTTTAATAATATCTGCTCATGTGGCCAGTCATGTTCCGAGATTTCCTTGGCTTTACTTGCCAAAATTTGGGACTAAGTATGATCACTCCCAAAGTTTAGAAATTTCATGTGTGGAATTGTATGCTTCATAATTCTTAGGTAGAGTCTGAATCTTTTAAATGGATATCTTCCACAAACACTCTAGTCTGAGCTTCCATATAACATTTTTTACAAGAATAGTGCTTCTGAACATTTTTGCCTTGAAGCTCATCTTCTGCCTCTTGGGATTCATTACGTTTTTTTGGGTTTATTTTATGTTAAAGCTTGAGATTCTGTCCATGTGTACTGCCTGCTATTGAAGGTCCCTGTATTAATGTGAGTACTCACTATATTATCTGGTCTGTGAGAGTGTTGTCTGCAGCAGATGCTTTATTCCTCCATATGTCCTGTTTGTGTCCAGGTATTCCAACTTCTTCATGTATGTGTGGTGGTAGTCTATGTTAGTAAATAAGTATGTAATAGTTTATGGTACTGGTTTTTATAGGTAAAACATTTTGAGCAGGTATCTAGAACTGGCGGCCACTAGGGTGACAGCTGCCTATAACCACAGGCTGAGGGCACCATCTATATGTTAGAATGGTTACCTGTCAAAAGATCGAGCATGTGAAATATCAAACACCATATGGTCAATATTTCACATAATCGATCCATGTAAAGTAATAAAAAAAAGAAGCAACAAATACGAAGCTGTTATTGCAGGGGGAGCAAGCCCCCCTGCACCCCCACCCACCTACTTAAATATACCAAATCCGAGATCGCGCAACACCAACAATACAGCGCAGAATGGGAATTATTCCTATTCCCTTCTGTAGAGTGATCTCGGAGTTGTTATATTTAAGTAGGGTGGGTGGGGAGCAGCCCCCCACGGGGGGTGCAGGGGGGCTTGCCCCCCCTGCAATAACATCTTTGTATTTGTTTCTTTCTTTCTTTTTTTTTTTTAATTACTTTACATGGATCGATCATGTGAACTATCGACCATATGGTGTTCGATAGTTCACATGCTCGATCTTTTGACAGGTAACCGTTAGAGTAGATATATCTTCATGTGTTTGGAAAGTCAGGTTTTTCAGAAGTTTCAAGGGAGCATCAGAAATTCTCACTTGATCTAGTAACTTCATGTGACACCCATGAAGGGATTAGTCAGTATGAGTTTTCCTGTTTATATTTTTAACAGTCTAACTAAATTCCTACTAGTACTTGCTGTAGCAGGCAACTGAGTAAATGTCAGGAAAATCCTACTCAGACAGCTGAACATTATTTGGGGTTAATCAGAGTCTCTTTAATTGATGGCAGGTTTGTACCCAAGAAGACTGAATACTGCAATTAAATCAAAAGGTGCGTCAACAAAGTATTAGTTTAAGGGTGTGCACACTTACGCAACCTATTTATTGTACATTTTTTATTTTTTATATTTTTCCCCTAACAGATTTGTTTGTTTTTCAATTGAATTGTACATTTTATAGGTCACATTAAAAATGGAAAAACACGTTTTATAGCCTCTGTGTGTATATGAACCTTAAATGTATAGCTTCTAAAGTATCCATTCAAATCAGGGAGTGTTAAACCACCTTGTACTATGGGGAGAAAAAAAATTATTCCACTTAATTCTTAGTCTTTCTTTCCACTTTCTAATTATGGTCCACATAATCTCTGGTTGATAAAAATGTATCTGACCTGCATCTAAAACTAAATTGGCTAGAAACATTTTACTGCTTGTATCTTACTAGCCAAATCTGCAGTCAAGAGCATCCAATTTTTCAGTTTGTATGTTATCTTCTGTTTAGTCTCGTTACACATATCCTTAGCTATTGTCATAAAACCCTTTTTTAATCAGTATGCATGTATACTTCTTCATATCATGTCTCCATAAATGTGAGTATTGCTTAACTAATTCATGTGTGGGCACCCATGTCCCCATGTATATGGGTATTTTTGTACCAGTTCATAGTTACTTAGTGTACCATGTTAATATATCTTCATTTATTTTATGTCCTGGAAAGAATTGAAACTGCCTCAGAATGTTCCACAACACTGAAATGTCCTTTTCTGGATTTATCAAGTGTAAAATAATACCACATGTGAAGCTAACTTTTCTTGTTTTCTATGCCAGTTATATACTTGAATTTGAGAGTCCCTTATTTTATTCATCAGCAGCTCTTTATAAGCAAATAACTAGTGGGAAAGAGGACACCCCTACTTGTTTGAGTTTTCCTGTCTTTTATAACCACACATTTTTTGCTAGGCTGAAATGGTAAACCTATCTCAAACATTTAGGGTGATGTTACAATAATATAGCTATGTAGTTTAAAGTGTGAATATCATAAAATAATTGTTCTTGTGAAAATATATTATAAGGACTCCTCAAAACTCTTAACTAAATTGATTTTATTTCATTTGTAATAGGCTTCTCCAGAAAGATCAACAAGGTCACAACAGAAAGAATTCCAGACACACATTCTGGACAGTGTAATGGATCACTTAATAGCAGCTGATGTGCTTTTGGGTAAGTACAGCTGGGGTTGATGCAAAGTTTACTCTAGCTCTAAAATTACATTGTTTCCTTTTATGTTTCTTGCTAGTTATGTTGATATTTGTAATTTAGTTGATTTGCAAGATTTATTGCATGTGTTTGTCTTACAGTCTTCCCTGAATGGTACAGATAATAAGTACAGTCAACTCTCGGTTAACTGGCAACCATGGGGATTGATAGATGCCAGATAACTGTAGTTTCTGGTTGCTTGAGAGTTACTATTAAAAATAGCCCTGACTAATACTGTACCCTGTAGTACTTGTTTGGTTTGACTTGTTCTCAGGTTGGGGAGAGAGGGAATTTATTCCCATCTTTCTTTTTGTTGTTGTGTCTTTTGGCTTTTCCTGGTTAGGGGTTGCCACAGCGGAACTCCGGTCCGCTAATGATTGGCAGTAGATTTTTATGTGCCGAGTTGCCGGCCCTGATGCACAATCTTCAATGAGGGTACGCCCATTCACGCATGTCTCCACACAGAAGACGCTTTAGCTGAGAATCGGACAGGACAACGTCTTACTGTGAGGCGACAATGCTACCGCAGCACCACCACCGCAGAAACTCTAAACATGTAAGGTATGTTTCTGCAGGGGAAAACAGAAAGTGCAACACATGGAAATTTTACTGTATTTCTTCTATTTTTTTTTTTTTTTTGCTGGGTTTGTGAGTTCCGGTTAACTGACAGTTTACTGTACCGTTGTCTTTTACTGTCTGTTATCAGTCAGGATTCACCACCCTCTGCTGAATAATAAATATCCATAAGATTAGTTCAGATTATGTTGGTTATCTATCACAAAAGCTTCATCTCAACCATAATTAGTCATGCATTTCCTGTCACAGTTTCATCCTTGTACAGAATGGGCAAGTACTTGCTCTTTTGTGCACAGGGCTTTTTGTGATGGAAGTATTACATAACTGGAACAGCATTTAGAAGCTTGCATAGTAATTTCTTACACTGAGCCTGTCTAATGGATTACTTTGGATTACTTGGCTTAGTTTTGTGGAGCTACCGACCAGACTTCTTTTTCATGCTTATATACTATTTTGTTTTTAGTAACTGTTAATTACAGCTTGTGGGTGAAAATTGTGTGTGTGTGTGTGTGTGTGTGTGCGTGTGTGTGTGTGTGTGTGTGTGTGTGTGTGTGTGTGTGTGTGTGTGTGTGTGTGTGTGTGTGTGTGTGTGTGTGTGTGTGTGTGTGTGTGTGTGTACACAGTGGATATAAAAAGTTTACACAACCCTGTTAAAATAGGTTCATACTAGGCTATCTGCCCTAGGGCCTATACAAGCCTAGCTGTAACAATTTCCTGGCTATTTCTTCCCACACTATTTACTTCCCTGGACCCCTGTCTAGCAGGGCGACTGGCATGATCCCCGGGGTGAATTTCCTTTCTCCTATCCAATCATCAAGGTTCCTTTTGAAGAGGGCCAAAGAGGCGCTCTGCTTGACATGTATGGGCAGTCTATTCCAGAGTCTGGGGAGTCTCTGGGTCAGGAACCTATCCCTCCAACATGTTTTGTTTATTGTGATGACAAGGTTTAGATCCCTGGAGCGTGTGGCTCTGAGGGATTGGGAGTTCTTTAAGTGTAGCATGTCCAACAGCTCTGGGTTTGACATGGCCTTGTATGTTAAGCAGACATTGCCTCGGAGTAGACCATATGCGACAGAGTATAGCTGGAGTTTTTTAAGGCGGTCAACATAGGGCATCTGCTTTAGGCTTGTGATTCTTTTACTGAGGTATTTTTGTGGCCTTTCCAGTTGTTGCAGATGTCTTGAGAGGTACATACCAAATGGGGAGTTGTATTCTATAATGAGTCTAATGAGGGATGAGTACAGTGGGACAACGACCTCCTTTTTTCTGGATGAAAAGCCCTTAGTGATGAGGTCTGCCACATAGAAGGATTTCCTGACTGTTGTGGCGATGTGGTTATTGAAGGTGAGACCACTGTCCACCTGTGTCCCTAAGTCTCTTATCACACTTTTGGTGTTTAGTGTACTGCCACCTATGTGGTAATTCACGGATACATGTTTTTTTCCAAAGAGGATAATTATACATTTCTTGGCATTGAGCTTGAGCCCATGGCTTTGGCACCAAGCATCTGTTTCTGTAAGGCCCTTTTGTAGCGTATCCACATCATTTGGGGATTCAATAATGGCTCCCAGTTTGCAGTCATCTGCAAACATTGTTAGCCAGAGTCACTTAGTGTTGGCCTCTACTTCAGAGTAGTAGATGCCAAACAAGAGAGGTCCCAGGACTGAACCCTGAGTTACTCCACTTGTCTGGAGCTGGATTTGGAGTCGGCTAATACTCCAACTGCCAGGTTTTTGTGATATAAAAAAATAAGACCACAATAAATAATTTCAAAACTTTTCACACCTTTAATGTGAACTATAACCTGTACAATTCAATTAAAAAATAAACAAATCTATTGGGGAAAAAAATATAAAAAATGTACAATACGCTGGTTGCATAAGTGTGTACACCCTTAAACTAATACTTTGCTGTGTGTGTACACCCTTAAACTAGTACTTTGTTGATGCACCTTTTGATTTAATTACAACATTGAGCTGCCTTGGGTACACACCTTCCATCAATTAAAGAGACTCTGATTAACCCCAAATAAAATTCAGCTGTCCAAGTAGGATTTTCCTGGCATTTACTCAGTTGCCTGCAACAGCAAAAGCCATGGTTTGCAGAGAGTTTACAATGCATCAAAGGGACTCATTGTTAAAAGGTATCAGTCAGGAGAAGGGTACAAAATAATTTCCACAGCATTGGATATACCATGGAACACAGTCATCAAAAAGTGGAGAAAATATGGGACAACAGTGATGTTGTAAAGTACTGGACGTCCCTCCAAAATTGATGAAAAGACAAGATGAAAACTGGCCAGGGAGGCTGCCAAGAGACCTACAGGAATTTCTGGTAAGTACTGGTTGTGTACTACATCTGACAACAATCTCCCGTATTCTCCATATGTGTGGACTATGGGGTAGGGTTGCAAGACAGAAGCCTTTTCTTACACAGAAAAACATCCAGGCCCAGCTAAAATTTGCAACACAATACATCAAGTCTCCCAAAAGCTTGTGGGAAAATGTGTTATGGTCTAATGAGACCAAAATTTAACTTTTTGGCCACAATTCCAAAAGGTACTTTTGGCACAAAAACAACACTTTGCATCAGCAAAAAAACACCATCCCCATGGTGAAGCATGGTGGTGGTAGTATCATGCTTTTGGGTTGCTTTTCTTGGCATTGAGCTTGAGCCCATGGCTCTGGCACCAAGCATCTGTTTCTGTAAGGCCTCAAGGCAGGATTCCACACAATTATAGAGGTCTTCACTTGGAGTCAAGACCCTATGTGATCAGCTGCTGTTTCTTGTGGACCCTCTGACTTTGAGGCTGTGGAGAGGGCCTTCTGTTTACCCCAAGCAAGAACTTCCTTGCTATCTTCAGATCCTACCCACCCACCAAGTGACTGAGCACTGATCCTGATATGCCTTCTCCACCAGGACAGCCACCCCATTCAAGCCTTCAGCCAGTCTTTATACAGGACTTCCCAGCTTCATCTGATACTTCACCGGACCATCCCTTTTGATGAGCTCCCTAGGAAGAGAACATGCGAAAGAAAGCACCTAGATTCCCCACAGGAATCTATCACTGAAGGCACTGACTTTAATGAAGAGGATAGGTTTGATATCTGATGATACTAGCGATACTAGAACTCCCTAAACAGAGAAGTGAGTGATCGTCCGATACACTTTCCTAAGAGGTGTTTGTTTTTCTGGAGGCTTTCGGGGCTGGTCTGGCTGCATCTTTGGTGGTCCTTGTGGCTGATGAGTTAATCAACTTTATCTCATGCTGATACTGTAGAACCTATCCCTAAGAGACCCAACAAGTTTCTAGCTTCTTCAAAAGATAGGGCCCACTGGAGCAAGGGAGTTCCTGTAGATGCCATGGTTGTAGCAGCAGCCACCAAGAAAGAGCTTGCAGAATAGAGCTTGTCTGTCCACCCTCCTAATAGAGAGTCTAGGTCATTGGACAGGTTTGTTAAGCGCTTTTATTTCTCAGCGACATTTGCCCTTCATTCGCTGAATTATTTGATAAATTTTATCAGGCTACTAAGGGATTCGATCATGGAGCTTTCCAAATGGGTTTTAGGGTCCAGGTCTGTGGAGGACCAGAAGAAAGCTTCTTCACATCTGGCCAACCTACAGTCCATCCATCTCCAGTGTGTCCATAAGGTTAATCTTTCATGCTACTGAGGGTTACTCTACTGCTACGGGTTCAGGCATAGTAATCAAGAGGCATGTCTGGATGCACATATGTGAATTTACAGAGCCCTTCAAGTCTTCATTCCTTAGTGCTCCCTTTGATGGACAGTCTTTGCGCAGCCCCAAAATTCAAGAAACACTGTCCAGAAGTGAACAAGATGGAAAAACTCTTTCTGCCGCTTGGATTTCTTTCTACTCCTTGAGATCTTTCTCCAGGAATCAGTGAGGAAGTAGAAAGATGTGGTTCCACGAGTCTTTCTAAGAGTCACAAGGCAATAGTTCCTCCTGGGCCAGAGGGGGGAACTCTAATGGAAGATGCTGCCGTCTCGGCAGAGGTGGCCCACAAAACCAAGGCTTCAGAGATATCTTTTCTGACAAACATTACCACTACTTCTGAAGGTTTACCCCATTGCTACACTCCGGAGGTAGTTGTGGGCTGCATATCTCTGCACCCAGGACCCTGGGCATCCATCACAAATGACATTTGCATGTAGCAAGTCATAGTCAGAGGCTGTTTCATACTATTTTCCCAAATTCCACCAACAAAGATGAAAAAGATACCCAGTTTTTCACCCAATCAGATGAAGACTACAGCCTTGGAAATAGAAGAGCTGCTAGAAAGAGTCATCCAGAAAGTCCCACCAGACCAACAAGGATCTTGAACATAATCAAGATTCTGTTTATTTCCAAAGAAGACAGGGATCGTGAGACCAATTCTGGATCTCAGCAGTCTTAACCAGTACATAAAATACTCAAGGTTCCAGATGGTCACGGTTCAGTCCATTTTACCTCTTCTACAAAAGGATGACTGGATGTGCTCAGTAGATCTAAAAGATGCTTACTGTCATATCAGAATGAACAGGCACTCAAGAAAATCCTGAGAGCCAGCAGTTACCAATTCAGAGTACTGCTGTTTGGTCTCACTATAGCCCCCAGGGTGTTCACCAAATGCATGGATGTGGTGCATTTCACCTGAGACTGCTGGGTGTTTCTGTATCAGTACGATTGGCTCCTGACTGCACCATCCAGGCATCTATTGATTAAGATGAGGGATTACTTGCTGCAGTTATGTTGCTTTTTGGGCATCACAGTCAACTACACCAAGTCATAGCTTACTCCTACACAGACCCAGGAGTTCATAGGTACTTGTCTAGACATGATCAACCAGATTGCTTCTCTTCCTTTAACAAAGGTCGACACCCTCAGGTCATGAAGGTGATCTCTCTTTCCCATCCAACAACAAACTAGTCCTTCAAGTGTTTGGATCAATGGCAGTTGCAGTAACTCTAGCCCTGTTAACCAGATATCATATTGCCTGTCCTTCAATGGACTCTTTCAGTATAAAGGTCTATACTTCAGCATCCTCTGAGTGACACAGTCAAGATTTACAGAGTTTGCAAGGAATACCTTTTATAGTGGATGCATTCAGAAGTTGTTTCTCAAGGTTGTCCCTTTGTTCTCCTTTAACTAGTAGCTACAGTAACCACGGATGCCTCCCAAATTGTGTATGTGTGTGTGGGGGGCATTTCTTGGAAATTGCAGTCCAAGGTGCATGTTCCCCAGAAGAGGCCATTCTGCACATCAGTGTCATGAAGATGAGTGCTGTCCTACTAGCAGTGCTGGCCATTCAAGGTGTTCTACCTTTGGGGATTATTGCAATACATACGGACAACATGCAACTAGTCTGTTGTTATCAACAAACGGGGGAGGACGACCAGATCTTATCTGTTATGTCAAGAAGCAGTGAGTGTGTAGCAGTGGGTGATCTCTTCCATTCGCTTCCTTTTGGCAGTGCACATACCACAGAAAAACAATGTGCTTGTAGACATGCTAAGCAGATCCATTTTGATATCTCTCAGAGTAGTTACTCAATCAAACAGTGGTTGATGAGATTTTTTGTCACTGGGTCAACCTTGCTTTGATCTTTTTGCTTCTTCCCTCAACAAGTGCAGCATGTTCTTTGCCCTCGTCTATCCACGTGGGGAGACATCGAGAAATGATGTGGGCCACTATTGTCCATCAGGTCTACTTTACTCTTTCCCCAGTTACCATTAATTCCTAAACTTCTACAGAAAGCAGTCCACTTAAACAGCAAAATCATCCTCATTACACCCTTTTGGCCTTGACAGGTCTGGTTTCACTTCCTCTGGCCTCCTCTTATTTATCCTCCTTGGATACTGGATCTACATCCACACCTTTTTTATCACCTAACAAAGGTACCACATCCAGACATCAACTGCCTGAAGTTAATCACATGGTTTCTCTAATTCCCATGATGGCTAGGCAGTCCAGGCTTTCTTCCCCAGTTTGATGGATTCTTTTATCCTTTTAGAAGCTTTCCGCTAGGAAAATTTGCAGGAATAAATGGAAGACATTTTCAGTCTGGACCCTTCAGAGAGATTTCGATCCTTTATCCGCTCCAGTCTCAGCAGTTCTTGATTGTTTTGGCTTTCATTTTTAACAGTGAGGCGAGCTACTGTACTGTCAAACTTTAACTAACGGCCATTCAAATTTTCATTCAGAAGAGAATCACTCCTCCCTGGCTACCTTGAGCTTATGCAAGGCTTTCCTTAAATGTACTTTTCTACTCAGACCTTCAGCTAAAGGTCCTACTTCTCCTTGGGATTTGACTATTCTCTTACAGGCTCTTACCCAACCTCCCATTGAACCTTCCACTAAGATGGATCTTAAGTTTTTATCTTAGAAAACAATGTTTCTGGTCACTATTACCTCTACTAGATGAGTATCTGAACTCCATACCCTTTCTGCAAGACCTCCATCCTTGGTCTTTCATAAAGATAGAGGTGGGAATTCAGTAAAGCTTACACAAATTTATTTTTGGTATATACTTCGCAGTGTGATGGGTACACAAGCGCAGACAGTTTTAGATTCAGTAAGTGTCGCATAACAGCACACAAGCACGCGCAAACAGAGAAAGTTCTGTGGGATACAAATTACCTCATAAGCAGTTGAATCTTATGCAGATGACCCAGGTGGAGTAATCCAACAAGCAGAAAGGCATTCATGTAGACTCCATGTCAGTGTCCGCAGTGTATGTGAAAATTTTCTGCGTACAGGAGTCTACATGGACAGAAAGGGACGTAAAAGTTCACAAATATGGACATAGCTCCCCAGAAAATTTTATATCACAGACATATATGTGCAAAAGATGCATTGTGAATATCTGAGAAAGGAAGGGAATTTGTAAAATAAATAAATATTTTGTTTTAATAATTTCGGGATGTTTGCGCTCCGTGCCTGACAAAAAAATATATATATTTCTAATATGGTTTTCACAAATGTACTGTAGGACCTTGCATCGGGTCCATACAGTCGTGCATACGTGCTGTCACTAAAGTTAGAAAGCTATGAACCATTAAGTATCTAGGCTGCCAGCCCGAATATGTATGTAAATGAGGTGGATTTACTGAATTGCTAAAAGGAGCAACTGTGTCAGCATATCTCCTTCATATAGGCTCCTACATGATGATGATATTCCCAGAGGATGTGGATGACATCAGGGGGAGTGTTTCTCATTATTTTATTAGTTTTTGTTCCCAGCTGCCCCGCATAGCTGACCATGTTCGTGCATACAGGGTACCCATGTGACAGTGAAGACGTAGGCAGCAATCAATTAAAACTGGATATCTTCAGTAAATATTTTTGACTTTTGTGTAAGCTGTGCTGCGTGTTGTGATGCATAGCAGCTTGGCACTCACTAAAGTATGGCTTGTAAATTATGTCAGTTATATCCTGGTGGACCTAAAGCAGAACTGTGTAAAATATGCATACACCCTGCATTTTGATTTTCCCTCATTTCTCTGGGCCATTGGAGTAGAGACTTGGAAATTTTAACTGGGATAATGCTAGGGGCTTCTGCAGGTCTGCTACATCTGTATATGCTAGTTGCTGAAGTCAGTGCTGCTGACAGTAGGCCTAGGCCGAGAAAGAGAAGAGTGTTCAGGCCCAGGGTAACCTTTCAGGAGCTACATGAGCTGGAGATAGTAGAGCGCTACTGGTGGACAGGGACATATTACGAGAACTCATTGAGCTCTGCCTCCCTCAAGCTAACAGAGGGGAACGTGTCCCAGTGAAGACAAAGGTATGTGTAGCCCTTAGGGTGCTAGCTACAGGTATTTTTCAAAGACCAACTGGGGACATGATGGGGGTGTCACAGGCATCTGCATCCAGGATACTGTAACAGTTCTGGGATGTTATACTTCCACATGCCAGTGAGCACATATCTTCTCCCCTTACCCCTGAGGCAAGAACCAGCAATATGCAACACTTATGCCATGTAGCACACTGCCCTGAAGTACTGGGTGTCATAGAATGCACACATGTACACATTAAGGCACCACCCAGTGAACAAGGTACAATCTATGTTAACTGCAATGGGTACCACTCCATCAGCTGCCAGGTCGTGTGCAGTGCCCAGGGGCTTATCCTAAATATGTGTGCTGGCAACCATGGCATTTATCATGACTCCCATAGCTGGCACATATCACAGCTGTACCAGATGTTTGTTGGGGGGACATCCCACAGGGCCATTTACTGGAGGATGCTGGCTACTCCCTGGAACAGTGGACAATGACACCCATCAGAAATGCACACACATCCACGGAAGAACGCCATAGTGAGGCACACACACAAACTAGGAATATCATAGAGCGTGTTTTTGGGCTTCTGAAGTCACAGTGCTGGTGCCTCAATATATCTGGTGGAGTCCTGCAGTATACTCCAGCCACATGTGCACAGATATTTACAGTATGTGCTATGCTACACAATCTGATCCTACAGAAACAGCTACAGCAGGATCAGCAAAGGGAAGGGATACACATCCCCCCACCAGTGCTTAGGTCACCACAGTCACAGGAGGACTCAGAGAAGGAACACACATCTGATGTCCCTGTAGGCAGACGTAGTTGCGCTCAGTATGCCCTGGCTTTGGCTGAGACAACGCATAGCACATTCACTGACAACCTAGGAACCTAGGGACTAACACCTTTACTCCTACTCACATACAGGAATTAAAATTGATGCCAGGCAACTCACACACCCTGTACCTATGCATGTATTGGCTGTGTACTGCTTGCATCAGACAGAGTCATCCTTGAACTACGGTTGCTGCATTTGCAGAGGAAGTCCATAACCTGTACAGTAGTCTAATGGATTATCATGATATGTCAGTGTATATATGGATCAGGTACGTTATACAAGTAACTGTAGCGGGCTAGTTGGACAGAAGTGACATCCACATGGGACTATAGTTACCCATTCCACTAACGTTTCCATTTCTATTCAGTAGGCCTCATGCATGGAATATTCATGCAGTCTTACTGCAACAAATTACTAGTACATCATGGACGGGAGATGCTGGACAATTGGGTTAAGTGATAGTCAGACTGTCTTGTATCCCAGCAGAACATCTGGTGTTGTTCTCCCACCCCCAACACAGCAGTGTTCCCTTGTAACTGCTTTTAACAGTAACTCATCAGTGATGTATGATCATTTCACTCAGTCTCAGGACAGTGCTATAAAAATTGATCATACATTGTATGTCTAAGGTAATGGAGGAATAACCAGTGTACTTATGCAGGTGATTGTATGAGGAATGACCCCCTGTCTAATCAGGGGTCTTCTGCGGTTTAAAGGACTAAGGCAATCACCTTGTGTGATGGTGTTCTTGGTTCTTATCTAGAAGTATCCACTTGTTTTTGTATGTGAGGTATCAGTAATTTGTGTTCTATAGACCGTCAGAATGTTTATGCTGTATTGTTTTAACCGCTGTCACATTTTAATTACATAAGACAACTTTAGAAAATCTTAGCCAATGTGAGTGAAGTACAGCAGTGCAGAAACAGGGACAAATGTCGTATTGTGTAATACAGAAATTCCCAGACTGGAGTACAGTGAGGTGTGGACTGGAGTCAGTTTATAACTAGCCAAGGCTCCCATTGGGCCTGCTCATACACTTAGTTAAACCAAACACAAATCTGTTGCTCCTCCCACATTGACTTTTATAATATATTTATGTGTGTGTAGATACATGTACAGCTGTCTCTTACTATCCCTTTCGCCCTATATATACTTCCAACAGTTATGGTGCACGCCCCAGAAAACAGTGCAGATGGATAAGAACAAACACTCCACATGTAATCTAGCACTATAAACTCAATGTCATAAAAAAGCTTGATTCAGCATCAGTCCACAATAATCCATGATAAGGTTTCCTGTTCCCAGCCAGTGATGGCTGAGTAAGAGGCCTGGTTCAGACAGCAGCACTGCTTTCTGCTGTCTTTTGTCACTGTTTGAGCATTTTTTTGTGGATATATTATATTTTGGAATTAAATGATGATGGATTATCCTGGCTTATATATATACTATATATATATATATATATATATATCAGACACACACAAACCAACGTGTGTGTGTATATATGTATCCCTGTGATACACACACGCACACACACACACACACACACACACACACACACACACACACACATAGTCTGCATTACCCCACATACCCAGATTGTGGTGATTAAAGCTGCACTATGACACATATATAATGTTGGTCAGAAAACCTAAAGTAAGGGCTCAGCAGTAAATAATGCACTTATTTACAACCCCCTGTGCCTCTGCTGGATGTCACAACACATACACCACCAAGTGAACAAGTTGTGTAATGTATAATGTTGTGTACTCACACATTGACGTGGCAAATTGTTTTTGGCCACAGGCTTGCCCATCCAAATGCAAACAGACACATATGGCCAAAATAGATACTGTTGCCACATAGCTAGGATAAACAGTTGTCTGACTGCTAGGGTGCTAGATGCTGATGACAGTCAAAAGAATTTTCACTCTGCAGGCATACACACTGTTCAGCACAGGCCTTGTGTATGTCTTCTACAAGTAGTTGACCTGCAGTAATTTATAAAGCAGACTTGAGGCATGGCATGTGCATTAAGTGTTCTGATCTGTAGTGTGTGTAAGACTAGATAGGTAGGGATTCTAATCTCACCCTGGCCCACTTGGTCTGTTTGTGTGTGTGTGCATCCCCCACAAAACAAGTGTGAATCCCCCACTGACTTCCAAACTGCAATGAATATGCACTTTTTGGCCCTTGCAGTTGATGCAGGCCTCCAAACTCATGTCTTACACAAGGCCTGCAGATGTCATCTACCATAAGACTACCAGCAGCTACCTTAGAATCAGACTTAAGCTGTGGTGCTTGCGTTAAGTACTCTGATCTGCAGTGTGCAAGACTAGATAGGTAGGGGTTCTAATCTCACTCCAGTCCACTTGCTGTGTTTGTGTGTGCATATGTGCATTTCCCTACAAAATGAATATGATTAGAAAGAGACAGGGTTTTTCACTATTTTGGGCATAGCAGGTGATGCAAGCCTCAATATTCCAGTCCTCCACAAGGCCCGTTTACTGCATCCAGTATAAGAGCACCTAAAGTAATGTCAGACTAGAGGTGTGGCACATGGGTTACGTACTGTGATCTGTAGTGTGTAAGACTAGATAGGTAGGAGTTCTAATCTCATTGTGGCCAGCTTGGAGTGTGTGTGCGCTGTGCAGTGTCCTGTAAACATTCATTAGTAGTGATAACATTATCACTGTAGCCAAGTTGGTGTGTGTGCATGTTAGAGCATTTTACATCATCCTATGAGACCACAGCTTTGTTGGACTTTACTAGGCTAATGGCCTTAGGGCCCTTGTTGTCCTAGCCAAGTTCTGACCCTTATTTATGCGATCAGCACCTGTTGCCCCTGTCCAAATGGGACACAGGCAGAACACCTTTGGTGAACTTATGGCCACCCATCCAATTGTACAGATTGTATCTGAGGAAGGACAATGAGGTGCGCTGTTTGACATTGAGTGGGAGTCTTTTGCAAAGGTTTGTTAAATCCTGGTAGACATAATCTCTCCCTCCAGCATATTTTATTGATGTAACATACCAGGTTAAGGTCCTTGCAGTGAGTAATCTGTGTACCATTTGACTTATGGATATGCAGCATTACCAATAAAGCAGGGTCAGAGTTTGCCTTGTATGCAAGGCAGAGATCACCTCTGAGTTGTCTGTATGACACAGACTATAATTACAATGATTTCAGATGATGCCCACAGGACAGATGCTGAAGATGAATTTCCCTTGTAAGGAACCTTTGTGGTTTCTGCATTTGCCTCTAGTGCTTGGAAACATTCATAACAAAGTGGCCATTGCACTCGCATATTGGCCTGATGATGGAGGAGTACATGGATGTTATAACTACTTCATATTCAGGTGACATCTCCCTCAGTTATGACATGAGCAAGATATAATACCCTTCTTACCACTGCAGAGACATGGTGATTTAAGGTAAGGTTGGTATGAACCTTTGTGCCCATGTCTGTGTGCCCAGGTCTCTCACCCCGGGTATGTACTTCAGGTGTTGCTGTTGATGTGCTATGTAGCAGGGACATTGCTGGTACGAAAAGGAATGATAGTAAGTATATTTGCATGTAGTATAACACCATGATTGTGTCAACAATCATTTGGCCATGTATGACCCTCTTTTGGGATGTTAACGTAATTTGGAGAGTCTGACCAGTTTGCAGTCATCAGCAAACTTTGTCAGCCACAGACATTCACTTTGTTTGTATGTAGGATAAATGGATTGCAAACCTTAGAGGACCTAGGACTGAATGCTGTGGAACACCACTGGTTGCAGCTCTGCTATTAGAGGTGGATACCCCTAATCTGACTATACGAGTGCTATCAGTGAGCTACTTAATGACCCCGCTAATGTTGTTACTGTTGATGGCTAGCTGTGTGGGTTTGTCAGTGATGCCTGCATGGAGTATAGTGTCAAACGACTTGGCTAAATCCAAGTGGTTGTATGTACATATGTCCCTTCATCCAGGTCATTGGTGATTGCATCATAGTTGTCCACCATGTTTAACGGGCATGATTTCCCTGTCACATATCCAAACAGCCTAGGGTCAGGTCAGGTGTTTGTAGATCACCTATGTCTTTGTTAATACTGTCCATGATGAGTTGTCCCATGGCCTTATAGATATAGCTAGTCAGGCTAATAGGTCTGTAGTTGCTGTGGTCAGTGGGTGCACCACCTCTATGCAGTGGGATAACAGTGTCCGACTTCCAGTCAGCTGGGATGCAGCCAGTGGTTAAACTAGAATTGCAGAGAGTTTCCAGTGGTGTTGGTAACCATGTTGAATACCATGCAGGATGCAGCCTGGGATGGTAGCATGTGCAGTAGATGTTGTGTTTGTTACCTCAGAGAGGCCATTTAGTACCTGCTCTTTACAGATACAAGTTATGGAACAGATTGTAGGGATGTCATGGTGTACGTGTGATGGGGACAGGGGAGTGCAGTTGTCACAGAACCTGTCAGACAACAGGTTAGCTGTGTCTACAGACTCATATGTGGTATCATTATGTACGAGTTTGACAACAATGTGGACCAATTTGTGGTTAGTTCTCACCAGGGAGGACCTCACAGTAGAGGATGTGCAGTGGTTACCCATATTGGTAAGCACCCAATCCAGTATGTTGTCGCCCCTTGTGTGTATGCCAACTCACTGGTCCAGGGCATTGTAGTTAAGGAAGTCGACTTGCCTCTGGGCAAGTGAGTTTGAGCATGAGTAATCTACCAAGTTGGTGGGTAGTTAAAGTCAACCAAAACCATCTTATTTTGATGTATTTTGATAGACTCAAGTAGATCCATTTAAGTACAGTGGGTGTCCTGATTCATGGAGTTGCTCCTGTAGTTGGCAGTGACTTGATTAGGTGCCCTACAATCAGTCAATAGTATCTGCAGTTTTCATACCATTTAAGGGTAGATACATATCCATATTGTTTTATGAATATGGATACACCACCTCCATTACTTTGCACGCTTTATGTTTGAGGTCTGAACATGTGAAAGTAGCCTGGAATGACTGTGATCTTTCCACAGCCAATACTCAAGTACCTGTGACTGCACAAATGTCTACATCTTCCAAGGTGGGGACAGCTTCCACTGAATGGAGTTTAGTGGTGACATTCCTAGCGTTTAGCAGCATAACCGTAATGTTGTTTGTAGATGGGGTTATCTCATTGGAATGTTTTTCCTTGTGACACCACCTTAAAGGCACTCTATGGGGGTGGCAGCAGCCTTGGCCAGTTGCCAAAATTCCAGGGGTGACAGATGAAGACCATCTTTGAAAAGTATTGAGGTCTGTTGAGCAGGTAATCCCAGGCTAACAGGTAGTGGATCCACCTACATTGACACCACACACTAAGGCAATTATTGATGTCAGTCATTTTCCATTTTGGTGATGGTAAAATGAAGCTCAAGGCCAAGGGCATACCTGCCTGAGACACAGAGTCTGTCAGCCCAGTCATGTCTCTGCATACAGTCCAGAGAGGTATGTCTCAAGTCGTACATACCAACAGGAACTATAATGTAGTCATAACAGTACCTTATGTTAACAGACTTGAGTGCATGTGTGATACGGAGTATCCTGGCACTTCACAGACAGCTGACCATGACCTTTCCCTTGTGTAGCCTGGTAAGAGGCACATCAGCGTGTCTCATGATGTAATCACCTGTGTGTAATATGTTTGATTTTGTGTTTTGCCTTAGGTGTTTCACCAGTGAGACATTGATGCATGAACTATTATGTGTACTGTGTTCTGCAGAGGTATGATTATGTGTTAGCGAGCTTGCGTTTGGGTTTCTGAGGTGTCTGGTGTTTACTTATGTGTCTTGTAAAGACCAAAACAAACGGGAACAGAATTGCTCTAAAAAGTCCACCAAAAAGAAGAAAAGTAGAGCAATATTCAACAAGCCACAACTCAGCTGTATAAATAAATATAAATAAATTAAAAATATTTTTCATTACTATCAAAAGCTTTTAAGTTTGCACCAAAAAGTAAGGCAGAAAATGGTAAAATACTGATAGATTTAAAATTATTTTTAAGGAAGAAAACTTTTGTGCTTTTCTTTAAAAGGCAGAATGTATGTCTACGAAGCACAGAAGAATTAAGAAGAAAAAGCACGTTTAACCCACCTTTGCACCCACAATTAAAACACTTTTAGGTTATAATGGAGAAGAAAATAAGGTTGGAACTTTCAAAGAATAGGATAGGTTATAACTTAACAATGGAAGAAAACAAAGTATTAAAAGAACTGAGAGATGACACCTCCATAAGGGTTATGAGACCGGATAAGGGTGGGGGGGACTGTGCTTATGGATGAAATGGTATATGAAGGAAAGATGATGGCCATATTAGAAAATACAAGTAGATATATTAGAGTTTCAGTTAATGAAATAAATGTAGGGAATAGGAAAATGTATGTAATTTTAAATGATTTATTGTTGGAAGGTTCAATAAATATAGAAAATTTTAAAATGATTTATTGTTGGAAGGTTCAATAAATATAGAACATTTTAATTATTTACATGTAGAAAAACCAAGAATACCAACCATTTGTGGGATTCCAAAGGTGCATAAAGATATAGAAAATCCACCAATGAGGCCTGTAGTAGTCTTTGAAGGTTCTATAACAGCACCTTTGGCCAGATGGTTGGATAACAAGCTTAAAGACATGTCGCTTGGAGGCCAAGGAGTGGTTAAGGACTCCTGGGATCTACTACGCACTATAACAAATGAGCTATATGATAAGAAAATTATTTTCATAACCATTATCATAGTAGATCTATTTTTATCAATACCATATGAAGAAGGTATGAAATGGTTTGAGGAAGTGCTAATTAAATATGGCAAATTTAACAACAAAGATTTTTATCTTATTTTAATTCTGATAATTTTATACATTATGAAGGAGAGTTTTTTAAGCAAGTACAAGGAGTAGCGATGGGGGCAAGATGTGCCCCTACATACACCAACATTATTCTTTCATTTTGGGAGGAAAAATATATTATAGACTCCAAATATGCACAATGTTGGAAAATGTATAAGCGTTACCTGGATGACGTGTTTTTTTATGGTTAGGCTCTGAAAGTATGTTTTTCGAATTTTTAAAGCATATTTCAGAGTCCACTGATTTTTTTGAATTTTACTTACAAGATTGACAAGGACAAACTGGAATATTTGGATATTTCTATAGATAAGCGGGAAGGTGTCTAGTTCGAAAATTTACCGAAAAGAAACTTTCTCGAATTCATATTTAGCATATAACGGTGCACATCAGAAAAAAAGGAATTAGTCCTATGACATCAAGAGAGTGTGATTTTGAACAAGAATGTAAAATACTGAGTGAAATGTTTAAAGAAAGAGGCTACCGTAATGACTTTATAAAGAAGATAGAAAAAGAGATCATTGATGGGAGACAGGATAGGTTTAAGCCCATTTTGGGTGACAAAGTAGGACCAAGTACAGAAAAGGTTAAATTAGTTAATAATGAAGGTGAAGTAAATTTTGTAACGGATTACAATGGGGACGCAGTAAGAATAAGAAAAATTATAGAGGAAGAATGGTCTAGATTTAGTGAAATTTTGGACCTTGAAGGCATTTTTGATAATCCATTAAAATGCACATACCGAAGAGGTAAAAGTTTAAAAGCTGTTTTAGAAGGTAATAAAGATGGTCCTAGGTACAAAGAGGGCAAAGTAGGGACTTTTTAAATGTGGACGATGCTCTCATTGCCCGTACATTCATACAAGGGACACTATCCTAGTCAGTAGTAGGGATAGATTTATTAATAGTTGAGATTATGCAAACTGTGACACCAGTGGCATAGTGTATATAGGGCTTTGCGATCATTGTGAAGCATTTTATGTAGGTAAATCAGAAAGAAAGTTGAAAAATAGAATCTATGAGCATAACTATGAGATTAGGACTAAATGCACCAATAATGCACTTTACAGACACAAGCTAAGTTGTCAGGAAGGAAAATTTAGTTTCTTTCTATTGGAAGTGGTTCCAAAAGATACAAGAGGAGGCCCATGGGAGACTTCCATAGAATACAAAGAACTACTCTGGCAGTTATCATTGGAAGCAACCAGATTTCCAGATTTGAATGATGCAGTATCACTTGTCCCAGTTTTAAAGTTAAGGGCTGCAAAGCTATAGTGTCTTTGCATAAAAGAAAAATAAAACACAGTTATGGTTAAAAAGAACAAGCAGAATTGGTATTGTTTTTACTATTTTTGTAAGCACTATTTTTGTAAGCATTGTTGCTAGAAGTAACAGTAACTAAATGATGGATTACTTGCCTTGTAAATATATGTATAATATTATAATTTTATTTTTAGACACAAGATGGTGCTATTGGGTCAGAGTTTTATGTGTGAGTAGAGGGTTTTAGAATGTTTTAGAAAGTATTAATTAAATATATTTATATTTATATATTTATGGAATGAAAGAGGTTGAAGAATGTTTTATGTATTTATGTAGATATTGAGAAATGATAGGTTGTTAAGAAATTTACTTTGAAAGATTTTATATTGAGGGATAATTATTAAGTATATGTAATTGTATTAAACAAATTTGCCAATAGGATTATAGCATTAATTAAGTAAAGGGTATATATGTTAAGAATTGTAACAGGTATGCATTTTCATTTCATCAGAGGAAGTCTCTACGAGACGAAAACGCATTTGTGGTGTAACAGCGTTTATGGTTTTATTCCTGTAAGGAGAATTTTGAGGTGTGTTCCAATAAACTTTGTCTGTGTGGATACAGCTGAGTTGTGGCTTGTTGAATATTGTTGTACTTTTCTGTCTTGTAAAGACCTCCGCACATGTAGGTATGTGTGATGTGGGTGGGGTAGTATGTGCTCCTTCTAGGTATTTACTTCTCTGCAGTCACAGCCACTGTCACTGGCCTCTGACTGACTAAATTTGCAGACGATTGGAGCTGTCATTGAATCCCACACTGACTCAACAGTTATCCAGGATGGGCTGACGCAGGCATTCAGTTGTTGATAGCCTTGCACTAACAGTAAGTGCCAAGGAGTGTGCTGTACTATCCCTTGGGAAGTCATCCACCCCCTGGTAACTAACATGTTGACTGCATACCTGCAACAGTTTACCCAATAGTTGGGGACTTACGGACGCATGGATAGTGATCTAGTGTCTGACTAGTGATCTAGTGTCTGACTGTCAGGGGTTGGTAATATTTGGGGATACATTCTAAGTTACACAACCTATAAACAAAGGTATGACATATAAATCCAAGACAGTCATTGTTCCAGTGTAGTCAGCATTCATCACACCTACCATTGAGTGTAATGCCACCTTTGGTATGTAACTAACCAGGCATATCTGACAAATGTCACATCTACAGAGGTTCCACAGTAAACCAACACACAGTGTACATAACATGTCCTATGCAGACTGTGTCAAACCTGAAACTGTGTATTCTGTCTCCGACATGCTTTGGAGGAGAGGCATATACCTGCCATACATGGAGGTGTCAGACCCCAGTGTATACCTCCTGCATATGCCAGAAAGGACTAGTACGAGAATTATCTCTTCTATGAATGTGGTATAAACAGGACATGCTGGACAGACAGGTATGTAGCCTAGACACTACATCCAGTATGTAACAGGCTCCCAGTGCATGTGAAGCATAGTCCCACCCTAAAGCAAATCATGTGTAGGGTACACAACAGGATGGGGAAAATGACAATTAATAACTGCTTTAGAAAAATGTCTCTAAAGGACACACGGAAACTGTGGATGGTTCACTTCGCACACTGTGACTTATCCATGTGTCAGCTCCCATAACCCTGTTTACATTTATCAAGGGTATCAGACCTTGTCAGAATTTAGGGATGCATGGCTAGGATGAAAGATGCCCTTGTTTTTGTTAGCATGTTATGCAGATATGAACTCGTGAAGCCATGCAGCTATATTTTTTTACCTTTCTGATAACATTTTTCTTCTGTGCTGCCATTATATCCTGTGCTCTAACATTGATGGGTTTATTATAGATGTGAACCCATAGGTGCATCCTATACAGTCCTGAATGTGAAACGTAAACAGTGCCATGAGATACCTTTCAGTGTGTGACTACACAGCCTTTTCAACAGCATCCAAGGTAACATACACAACACCATGTGATTTACACATTACATATGGCAGTGTTCAGACTGTGTGACTGACCAATACAAGTCAAAGGCAGCATTGGATGAAACAAATACATATTAATGTAGATAGTCACCCTATGCATCAGACACACAGCATCATTTCCCTTCATCCATGACAATGATGACAGGGATTTAGCATAGGTATCATCACTTGCACAGGGTGTTGTATGGGGGTTCAAGAGGCGTAGGCTGACCCAGTAGGTTAGCTAGCACATGTGTGTGGCAGAAAGGGGAGCAGGCAAGACGGACTAGGTAAATGTGACGTGTGTCTGTAGGTGACCCGAGTGTGACAGTGGTGTGCAAGTGTCTGCATGAACACAGCCAAGCTCAGTGGTAGCCCTACATGATTGTATGTTGGACAGGTTTGAGCCATGCATGGCAGAGCTGACAGTTCATCTCTGGCACTAAACATGAGAACTGGCTCTGCCAGGAGTTGCACTGGCACCTCCATGCCCAAGGTCAGATGCTGGGCTACTACCTGAGGGTGACTGCTGTCTGCTGAGGCCGTGTCCCCCACAGGACTGCCCAGGACCATGAGCCCATGGCCTGCCATGGTTTGATGTGAACAGCACATTCCCCTTTTGAGTGCTGGATGTACTGCCACTATGGGAGCATAATTGTGAACGGCCACGTGGGCTCTCAGCAGATGTAGTTATTGACCTGCATCCACACATCCAACGCTGAACTCCAACCAGATGTTCCATCACAGACAATGTGCATACTAAGGGCAGATAATGTGCAATCTCTCTCAGACCAACATCTTTCCACTGCATCAGTCAACCGATCCAGGGTATCTGCAAGGCAGTGGAGGCAGTCTCGGATGTCGGACTGTGCTGCATCCATAACCCTGAGCATTAATCTGGAGCTCCTTTCTGAAAGTGCCTGTGCCTCCATGACAGTGCTGTACATATAACGAGTGACACGTGATGAGACATCTGCAACAAGTGGTGGTGGGACAGCAGGCCTCCTACAAGTACCTCTATCTGCCTGTGTGGAACCTCAGCAACTGTTTGGCTATGGCCATTGTCAACACTCAATGCAGCCACAGTAGCCACACTTCTCTGTTCATTGTCCCCACCCTCTGACTGTTCAATATCTGTGGCCTCTGGGGACTGGGTATGCGTAGCCATACTGACTGCGCACAGTGATAATGAGGGTGCACGAGAGATGTAAACCTCTGTGACAGACTCAGCCCTGCAACCCCCAGGTGTGCCTCACTTTAGCCACCATCATCAGAGTCTGAAGAGGCACTTCAGGTTTTGAAGGGGATAACGACCAACCTCCCAGGTCACCTGTGATATAAAGGGGAAAGCATCACATTTAATAACTGCACTACTATGCTGTGTGGTACTGTATTTCAATATATTTTAAGCTGTATACACTGCTGTCACTATTACAGACTTGTACAGCCCGCAATCTGAGATAGTAGGACCTGAGGTCATTGATTTCTAACCCAAATTTATAAATATTTCAGAATAACAGCACTTTAAACTGGACTGTTATGAGCAATACATAAATTATGTATGCTGTTGACATTCTGCAGAAGTCTGCACAGTTCACAGGTATGGCCATCTGAAAGGTCCTGTCAATACTGTGAAATCAATCATTGTGGTCACACCTACAAGGCCTAGGTATGACCACAGTGTGTACAGTCAGAACATATCTCTACGTTTTTCAATCATGCAGACAGTACATGCATCCAGCCAGTAGGCCTAGGATAACACTTAAGCTAAACCTTGCAGTAAATCTACATCTGTGACAGACAGGGCTCAACAGAGTAGTTCCTATTAAACCTATTTTGAAAGAGAGAAGCCTAATTAAGAAATGAAATGGAGGCTTAAGGAAGGCATGCATCTGATTGCTGTATGTGATTGGTTGAGCAATTAAGGATCTTTATTTAACAGCAGTAAGTCAGGTCTACACACTAGGATCTGAAGAAGTTTTTTTAACTGAAAGCGCTTATCCTGTTTGACCTGCAACTTGAACAGCACAATTTGTGCTTTTTATTTCTTCATTTTATTAAAGCCTACATTTTAACAGAATTTCTCAGTGAACTTTTTGCTGTGGTGGAAGCCTTTTTTTCATTTTACTAATGTTTTGTGCTTACCAGCAGCAGAGGCATGGATTCTTCCTATTCCTGATGGTCCTGAAAATCAATTGAGGGAGCGATAATGTAAACAGCACCACATGTTACAGTATAACAGTGGTAGTACATCCAGATATCCCCCAGTTACAGTAGCTGGTATGATAACAGTTATGTTGGTCACAATCTGTGCATGAGTTTAAAACTGCAGATAACCTACTTCCCCCCCACCCCTGTACAACACCTGACACCCACGTCAAACTGTGTACAGCCTGACACACTAAATGCAAAAGTATTCCGATGCTGATGCAACTAAACATACCTGGATGCTCCTCTTGGGTGGAAACGGTGGTACCCACATCCACGACATATGGTGTGATGGACGCCTGGGAACTGTCCTGTGTTGCAAGGTTCACAAGGAATTCCTCAGTGGTTGTCAGATGTTGTTCCACTGCAGGCCCAACCCCAGTGACCTGACTATCCCTGGCCACGTCCGCTGCCCTTCTGCTTGCCGAGTGGATCATGTCCGTGGCACGGTGTGGCACTTTCCCATATGTGCAATTATGATGCCCCACAGCTTTTATGTTATGGACCAGTTCATCCCACAAGGCTGGTCACTCCTGCCTATTTGCCCTCCCTCTGTACAGCAGGATTTGGTAGTGTTGTCTTAATGACTCAATTATGAGGTTGTTTTCTGCCTCACTGAAAGGTGGGCGACATCTGGCATGCATGTTATCACCTGAAATACAAAATAATGAGAACACATATCAGGATCACATACGTGGGTGTGTACAGTATGTACAGATACAGCAATTAAGGAAGGCTATCAGTATTCCCTGCTTGATTCTCATATGCATCAGTGTGGCAATCATCCGGAGTGTGGAGGGGACTAGGATAGTGGCAGTAGTGCCCTACACCTGCTTGTGCCATGACAGATGCATATGATCACACACCCAACACAGGAGTCCACTTGTAGTGTGACCCATAGCAGGAAAGCCCCCCCCCATAACATATGTCTATAGTTCAGTGCCAAAACACAGCTGTGCAGTATTACAACTGCCAACAAAGGCAGTATCCAGGAGACTAGTTAACGGACAGCATTAAACCCTTGCTGTAATCTACATCCTCTGTAGGTATTACACAGCTGCAGATCAATGGCATGTCAGCGGTACAGGTCTAAGAAAGGCTTACTGATGTAATCCCCATTTCCCCTAAGTATATTAAAACATATGCATCATGTTGAAAAAAAATGGTTGCATACCTGATGGAGTACAGTACTCCTCTTTTGAATGATACAGATGTATACATGCTCTGACAACGTGTTCACCGTAGAAAGCAACTCTTGCACACAGTGGTTTCCCTGGCTAGGAGTTTGCCTTTTTAAGATGGTTCTCATTAGCAGGTAAGTGCCTCTGAACCAGTCTGTAATTGAGTAATGCTAATTGAAGCATATACAGCTGTTTACAGTGTAATCAGGTAATCCCTTGCAACTATTGAAAGAGATATAAGGCCTCAATGTAGAATCCCTCCCCTTTCTCATTTGATGGGGTGGAAATGCTGGGTAGAAATAGTACAGCAGCACAGAGAAGATGTTTGTAGTAGATACTTATTACATGCACTTGTGCATGCTACAGGCTGGAGCTGCTGCTGCAGGCAGTAAGCATAATGAGAGAAGCTACAGAATGTGGAGGACAACGGCACTTATGAGTAATGGTGTGATCAGTGACAACACTGGTTTACAGCCAAAACCTGATTGGGGAACCCATCCCACAGGATATTGAGGTATGTGTTTAAGGTAAGTATGTTAGCCAAAGGTATCTTTAACAGAGTAAAAAGCAACATGTCTTTGTGTGCTTGAATAATGTAGGGGATAAATTTACCATTATATCTACCACTTGGACAACTGCTAAGTCATGTGGTGCATTATGGTAGTCAACAGGAAAGTGTGTGCTGGCAATCCTTGTTGCTAGCATGACCTCCATATGTGTATGTTAGTTGTGCTTACCTCTGATATCCGTAGCAAATGATTGTATGTTGTAGTCTGATATTACTGGGCCTCCTTTGTATTACATAACTTGAAATCTTCTGTGAATGCATAGTAATGCATGACCTGACACTCTATTCACTTTCCAGTGTTGCAGTAGGGATATGTCAACTGTGTTCCTATCTGCAGACCTTTGACTTCCATCACTGAACAGTAGATATTCCATCTGAAATGCATTGGGTGGATAAATAGTTGGACACAGTCATTCATTCCTGAATTTACAGTGGTCATTTACACATACATGTATTTTAAATGCTACACACCACTGGATTTGAACCCAGGACCATGTACACTAAAAATTAATGTTTCAAAGCAATTAACAGACTGTGCTACTGTGAGCCACTGTTACAGTCAGTGTATTTTTCAACATATAATTGCCCACTTACAGGCTATTACAAACCTCATTTACATCCATTATTATGTGCATGTCTTTATAGGGATGTATTTCTCTACCAGAGTCCCAGTTAAGCACTTATTTTGCCATTAATGTTTTAGCAGGTGTATTTTTAAATGTTGCAGATAGACATGCACATTTACCTGCTGTTAGAGACCTCACTTACATCCATTATTCTGTGTCTGGCTTTGTAGTGATATATTCCTGTACCAGATTCCAAGTTACTCTCCTATTTTTTCCATTACTCTTTAAACAAATTTGAGCGACATGTCACAATGCGCAGACATGCTTACCCTTAATCACGGTAACTTGGCAATTGGTATATTTTGCTTATACCACCTTTGTTAATTAGAAGCTGTGTAGCTTGGTGGGTTGATGCACTGGTCTGCAGGTGCAATGGTCCTGGGTTCAAAATAGGAAACAGGTGTACATTTTGAATGTGATTATTATTATTTCACCACACATATCAGTGTAGCACCATTCACCTGAGCTTAGTGACGCTGCACACCATGCAGCATCACACAAAAAAATCTTTAAAGAAATGAAAAATGGGGAGATAGGATAGTGATGAAATGGGGTGCAAGCAGGGGGAAGAACATAGTGAAAGGCAGGTAAGTATGTGCAGGAAGGGTGTAGGAAAGAATCATAGCTATCCATTCATTGTACTGCAACAACTGTGCATTTCAACAGATTTTTTAGCTTAATTTGGACAGTCACCCCCAGATAGAGGGGTGAGGACAATTTAATGCATTGTCAAGACAATTGGACCAAATGAAGTATATCCAGTGGATACCTGTGCGACATGGAGAGCTGTGTATTTGTTTGGGACAGGTGCCCATTTTTTTAAGGTGAGATTGGAATGTTGGGGAAGGGACATAGGTATGTGTGGGGGAGTTAAGTTGGGAAGGTGAGGAAGTATTTGCAGACAGACAAAACAGCAGACAGGGTTGGTGTGTGACCAGAAGGGGGGTGAACACCTTGGTTGGGGAGGGTGTTGTGGAATCCCAGTCCCATGGATGTCAGACATGGTAGCAGTGTGACTTAAGTCCTCACCCATGGGACTGGGACTGTCTGCACTGTACCTTCACTGCTGCTGTGGAGGCAGTGGTTGATGTGGTGGGGCGAGGCTGCCCCTCCAGGATGTACAGCATGCTCACCATCCGGCGTAGGTGTGCATCAGCCCACGCATCATGCCTGGAAGTTCCTTATGGGTGATGTAATCACCCCCTTCACTTCCACTCACAGAGGGGGGACCATCCCCAGCCTGTAGGGCAGAACTACCCGATGGCCCAGGTAGTGTAGGGGCAACAGAGGGTGTGCCACCAGGCTGTTGCCCAGATGTGCTGTGCCCCAGTGCCACGGTGTTGCACTGTAGTAAATTAAATATAACCATAAGTTAAAAATAAACATAGCCAAACAAATATTAGCATTAACATAATAGAAGATCATTATAATCGAAAGAAATATAAAGGAATATAACGAGGAACACACTAAATAACATAAATGAAAGTATATTAATAGCAAAGCAATATGAAATTATACACAAGATCAACATAAGAGGTAGTTACAAATAATATATTAATATCAAATCATAATAAATATAATTTAATAAATTAAAGAAGAGAAGGGAGCTATGAGCGAGAAAAAAATTAGTAACTTCACAGATAGTTACTACACAATCTAGTACTACATAGTTGTACATGTATAGGATTTCAGTTGTGAGTACATTGACTGCAAATATTAGATGATGATGCATGTACATAGCTCTCAACTGGTTAGCATGGGACATTATGTGCCAAGCCCTACCAAAGGTCATACAAAGGCACAATGACAGGGAACATTTTTACATAGTGTGCCCATACATTAGTAGCAAAATGTTCTGATAACTGATTTGCCAATAAATTGCATTCCAAGTAATGTCATGTATCTGCTAATCAAGGACCAGACATATGGAGTAGTAGTGTTTACATTCTGCAAAAATCGTGAAAGTTGAGAAGTATGTTCATGTACACTAATTACATTGTACAGCTGGTCATTTCTCAGTTGGCTGCCATGGGATTAGAACCCACAAACAGTGACTACAGGAATAATGTGCACTTTATTTCAATATAATGAATTCTCAAAACACCATCTTCTTTAAGACTTTTTTATGTGAAGTCACCAAAGCGCACACCTTCTCCAGCAGTGAAGTCATACATTTACACACATGCATAGCTGTGTGTGTTATCAGATTGGAAACCAAATGCAGTGACCACATAAATTTGTTTGTTTGTGTCTTTCGGCTTTTCCCGGTTAGGGGTCGCCACAGCGGAACTCCGGTCCGCTAATGATTGGCAGTAGAGTTTTACGTGCTGGCTTGCCAGGCCTAACGCACAACCTTCAACGAAGGAACGCCCATTCATGCATGTCGCCACACAGAAGATGCTCTAACTGAGAATCGAACGGGCAACGTCTAATTGTGAGGTGACAACGCTACCGCAGCACCACCACCGCAGTGACCACATGAATAATGAGCACTTTATTTGAAAACATTCATTACCAAAACACCATCTCGTTTTACACTGTAATGCTTAATGTCACATGAAATTATTTTATTTATTTATTTATTTATTTTCAGTTTGATGACTGGGGAAGTCCACTGGGCCAAGAAGAGCCCGTTTTCAGTAGAGGCCCAGGAAGAAAAACTCCAGTGAACAATTACAGGCATGCACAAAGCAGTATAATCGTCTAAATTAGGCTGATAATGCAGCATAATACATATCAGGTATAATACAATCATGCAAAGAAATACAATTAATAGGACATTGTTGGCAATTTTGTATGTACAAAGTTAGATATAATTACTGATATAAGAAAATCTAACAAGGTTAGCCAAGGTACAACAGAAGGCTGTCCAGTATTGGTTTAATAGAGTGTAGTAGTAGTAGATAAAGTAATGGTATGAGAAGTAGGTGTAGCAGGTGATGGAGATGAGAGTAGCTAGGGAGGTGTTAGGTTTGAGAGTGGCATGGGCATGTCCATTTTGAAGATAGTTGGGAGAACAGAAGAAATGTGAAGTTGGTATGGTTTGGAGTATGGCGAAGGGAGAGAGAGTTCCATAGCTTAGAGTAGGATAGCAGGAGGTGGCCAGGGTTTCATGAGGGTTTGTAGATTTGTAGGAGGTTTTGTTTTTCTGATCTGAGTGAGTGGTTAGGAATATAGGGGTTAATGCAGTATTGAGAGAAGAGTAGCTGGAAGGGTTGAAGATGAGCTTGTGGGCAGTGGTGAGTTTGAGGAAGTTCAGATAATTAGGTAGTTCGAGCCATTGTAGAGTATGGAGAGAGTGGCAGTGGTGGGATGAGTTTTTTGAATTGGTGACAGATTTGCTTATTTTATTCTAGTTTGGATTGTAGGCTGAGTTGGAGATTGGTTAGCACAGGAACACCATACATGAGAGTGGGGAGAAGATAGGAGGAGGCTAGTGTTTTTCTGGTGGAGGGGGTGAGTTAGCAGTTGTGTCTGTACAGGAGTCCTAGTTTTTGGTGTTTGTTTTATGATAGTTTCGATATGGGTGTTGAATTTTAGATGTTCATCAGTGATAACACTGAGCCGTTTAGTATTTGATATAATTTCGATGGGGATGTTGTTTTGGCTGAGTATAGAGAAGGAGATTTTGTCGATAGGGGAGTTTCTAGAGGGAGAAACGATCATCGGTTTAGTTTTATTTGCATTTCAGGCCAGGTGATTGTTTTGCATCCAGGTTTCTCTTTTAGAGAAGGCTGATTGGGTTTTTAGAAGTACTCCAGAGGGGGAGTATGCTGAGCAGATGATTGTGGAATCGTCATCATACTGGATTAGTGAGGAATCAGGGATGGTGTGGTGGTAGTTATTGATAAATATATTGAAGAGTAAAGGGCCTAGAACAGAACCTTGGGGCACACTGTTAAAGGTGTGTAGGAAGGGAAAGGTTGAGGATTTCCATTGTATAGCTTGTATGCAGAGGTAGCTAGAGATTCGGGCTATGGTGGAAGGAGAGAGGTTGAGAGAGGGGAGTTGAGATAGGAGTAAAGATTGGGAGACTGTGTCAAAAGCTTTGGATAGGTCTAGGAACAGGGTAGATATGAATTTGCCAGAGTCATGTGCTTGGTTAATGGTCTCAAGAAAGGAAAGGAGGGCAGTCGTGTTACTATGGCCAGGGCGGAAGCCGTGTTGAGTGTGGGTGAGAAGGTTATTGTGTGTTAGGTATGGCGTCCATTGTGAACGGATACATTTTTCCAGGATTTTAGAAATTGGGGAAAGGATAACAATAGGGCTGAAATTGGTGGTATCAGTGTTTTTACCTCCCATATAGAGTGGGATGATGTATGCATGTCGCCAGATAGAAGGGACATAGGATTCTCGGATGGATCTGTTTATTAAGATGAAAATGGGAAAAGCAATGCTATCAGCAGATGTTTTGAGAAAGGCTGATGGTAGATTGTCCGATGTGTTACGGCAAGGTTTAAGTTGGAGGAGTATTTTTTATTGTACTTGTGGGGATCGGTTTTAGGTTGAAGGGGGAGGACGGAGGTATGAGATCAGAGGGATGGGGAGCAGCGGGGTTGGGATTGGGGATGTGAGGGAAGGAGGAGGACAATTTAGCTATACATTCCACAAAGAAGGAATCGAATAGGATGGCAGTTTCAAGATCGGTAAGGTTGGGGTTGGGACAAGGGTTATCTTTATTTCCTGGTTGGAGGAGGTGTTCCAGAATTTTCTAGGGTTGGTTGAGTGTTCATATTGAAGTTTGGAGTAGTAGGCTTTGCGGTCTCTAGTTATTTTTTACGGAATTATGGAGTTGTTTGAATTCAAGTAGGGAGTTAGGTTGTTTGTTTCTTTGGAATTACTTCCATTTTTTGCCTCTTTGGAGCATAGTTAATTTAGTTTCTTTTGATAGTCAGGAGAGGCTTTAGCCTTGACCCGTTTGGCTCTTAGAGGAGTGTGGTTGTTGAGTAGGTTTAAGAAAGTTACATTGAAGTAGGTGATGGTGTTTTCGAGGGGCAGGGTTCATGGGGGGGGTCCAGTCCATAAGTTTTAGACATTTAGAGAAAGTTTGAGGGTTGAAGTAGGAGAGGTTATGAAACTGAATGTAGTGATTTTGCTTTTGAAGAGGAGAGGGGTGACGGTCAGCAAAGGCAGGCAGGTTGTCACTGAGAGGGTCTGGGCTGATTCCTACATTTAAGATAAGGTTGGGATGGGATGTTAAGATCCAGTCAATGATGGTGCCAGAGGCCCCATCTTTGTTTGGCCTGGTGGGAGACTTTACTAGTTGGGTGACGTTGAAGAGGTTGACTGTGAGACGGGGCTTGAGAGTTTATAGTGGCCCAGTTAATGGTCATGTCACCTAGGATATAGGTTTTATTTTTAATGTTAGAGGAAAACCAGGAGAGGATATCGTGTAGTATTGGAATATTATTGCCTGGGGGTATATAGAGGGAGGCTATACATATGGACTTGTGATTATTGATTTTTAGTAGAACTATAGTTATTTAATGTGAAGACTGGTAGAGATGGGTGAAGGCTGCCTGCCTAGCCAGATAGAATTGTGCAGTTAATTCTATCATTTGTAAATACTGTGAAATGTTGAGCTTAAAACAATGTGGCAACATTGCCCTCTGCTAAGTCGAGCATTTCTTGTTGGTCCTTTGAAATTAAAATTACTTTGTCTGTTCCTTTGAAGTTATAATTTGGAGTAGAGTCTGGAGTAAGCGTCCTGCCTATTGCTTTAACTTAAGGAATAATTACTAGAATTTACATGTGGAATGTCCTTTATTGCTCTAAGTGTAAAAGAATATAAATGCAGTTTATGTCAGCCTGGGAACTCCAGAAAAGTGTAAAAGAGATGATGTAATGTTTATCAGAACTGCAATAGCAATTTAAACAGAGATAATCAGAAGGCATTAAGCATTTTTGTCTGACTATCCAACTCAGCACTGCCTTATGCTCCCCTTATGTAAGTAGTATGTTAAAACTGTGTTTTCTCCTAGAAGTAGCTAGGAATTAGAAAAGATTAGACAAAGTGTTTTCTGTTATGTCAGAACTGTACTACTGATTTATGTTAAGTATTTCTCTGTGATCTCTGAACTTTTGACTATCACTGTGTAGTAGAAAGTATTGTTCTGTGGTTTTAATTATTTATTATTAAATATTTTAAAACCTTTTAACTGTGGCTGTTTTCTGTAGAGATAAGTTAAGCTCTAAGGGTACATTGCATGTATATAAGGATCCTGTACCAGGTCACTCTAATAAGCCTTGAGATTGTTTAGTCACACTTACCAATTGGATAATAATATTGCACAGTAATAATTGGACACCCTTTTAAGGTCCTTTGAGTAGCTGATAAATATTAGCTGGGTGGTGGCAGTGATTACTACCATATAGTCTGGGCAAAAGGGTAACCGCTGGAACCTGTGCCAGCCTTCCCCAGAAGTGTCTGTGTGATTGTGTAAACTCATATCTCAAAGTATGTCTGTGTCAGCTACTTGGGCAGGGACATGAAGCACTGGTTGGACAGATAGGGTGCTGGAGATTTTAGCTTGCCCAGCTAGGCTGAGATCTGGACCCTATAGCTGTGCCAGTGGGGAGTTTTAATGGGGACCTGTGGAGCAAGGGAGTGACTGTGAAGGGAAATTGCACTTCACTGTGTGTATATGTTATCCTTTCCTCTCATATGAGACGCCCTCTCTGTTGTTAGTGGTGAGGACTGAGGCTCCTTGATTATGGGGCCATGGCACAGGTGTCACAATTTTGGCATTGACGAAGTTTGGGATGTGATTGGTGTATGGGGTAATGGTATAGGAGGAGGAGTAGATTATGGCAACACTTCCACCTTTCTTGTTAAGTCTGTCATTGTGAATAATTTGGTAGTCTGTTGGAAGAATTTTGTTGTCTTTTATGAAGGGTTTAAGCCAGGTCTGTGCGATGGCTACTGTGTCAGGGTGGTTGTGGGAAAGCCAGGCATGGAGGTTAGGGATTTTATTTCGAAGGCTTTGGGCATTAAATGTAGTAAGACGAATAAATTTGGGATTTTGAGGGTGTGTGGGAGGGGACTTAGTGGTTTGTGTGGTGGTAATGGGCCTGGGGTAGGGATGGATGTCAATGAAGAATGAGAGAGAAATTTGGTGGAGAATGAGTATAAGGTCGTTTAATGTGGATGGAGAACTTGAGCGGTGGTAGGGAGTGGATTTGTTGGTGTGAGGTTGTTAGGGGTGTGTTATGTGAGGGTGGGATAAGTAGGATTTTCTATTTGAATAGTAGGCTTGGGTTAGAAGAGTAGAGTTCATGAGTTATGGAGGTAAAGGGTGGTGTGGAAGTATGTTGGAAAGTGGTTGTGTGATGTGAAGGTGCGGTATGGGAGGGGTTAGGGAGTTGTGTAAGTTAAGTAGGACAAGTGAGTGAGGTTAGTAGGGCTGTTAGGTTTAGTAGATATGTAGTAGGGGCATTGTTTAGGTTGGTTGGGGAGTTTGAGTGGAATGTGTGTGGTGGCTGGGGTGTAGTGTAATTGGATAGTAGGAGATATGGGAGGTGTTGGGGATAAATAAATGTATAGATAGTAGGGGTGGGTGGGAATTGGGGGCAGGGTAGGGGAGCAGAGTGAGCCCGCAGGGTGAACGGAGCAGATAGAACCCCAGCAGAGGTGTGCGAAAAACTATCAGTGGTTACTAGTGACAATGTAGGTAGCGGTTTTGCCAAATGTTTGTTTTATTTTTATGCATTTAGCTGGAATTTTAAAAGTTTCAGCCCATTACAGCTTCTAAGCAGCAGTTTGAAGGTAACTGGCTAGTGGCTTGAGCACTGGACTGTTAGCTTAGGGAGAGGTGCTGCCAGATCCTTTGGATCGGAAAGAGGTAGCAGAGCAGCAGGGGACTTTTAACTGTTGTAAACAGTTAAAAAGAAACCACAAACAGAAAACAGAAAGAGTATAGCTAACTAAGAGAGTTGGCACTAGGGTAATGACTAACGTATTGATGGCAGAGAGAGACAATGAGGCAAAGTTTTTAACAAAGTGGTGAGTGTTGGGGGGCATTTCAGTGATATGCAGGTAGCCTTTACAGTAGACAAAATAAGAGTAATTTGTGGTATGAGCTTGGAAAATACTTTAGTTTAAACTGGCTATGCAGTATAGCACAGGTGTTATTACAAGAGCTGGAGCAGTATCTCTAAAGAAGGTAGAAGTAGCCTGGAAGGGAAGACACTTTGCTCTTAAAACCTAGGGAAAAAGGAGGGGAGAGAGTGTGTTGAGTGTAAAAGCTAGTGAAAAACAAAAATAACAGAGGTACTATAAATACTGATAACAGCTAGAGAGGAATTAGCCGATATAAAATATGAAACTAAATAAATAAAAACATACATATGTTATTAGCGTTACAGATTAAAGTAGAAAAATGTGAGAGAGAAGTTCAGTGGCTTACTTCCACTATAACACTTTCACATAAAATGGTACGCTATTAACCATGATGTCTTGTTGTTAAAACAGCTATTACAATAAAAACAGCTGCTGTAGTTCTAGTAGTATACTTGTGTCGTTTTGTAGTTGAAATGATCCATGTAACTGCGATATTAATATGTTGCTAAGCAGCAGTTCTGTACTTGAACATTCATTGCCGCTAGAATAACTCTTGAGTTGTACAAGCCAGGTTAAGCAGTTATAACAATTGGCAGTCTCCTTCACAAGGCTACTACTAAAGTATTTGACATTGAGTTCATGCCATAAAGTAGTTATTGTGCAAGGTAAATGCTCAATAATGCAATCACTACATTCTACAAACCCACCATCAGCAGTTAAATCTGCTAAAGAGATACAAACAGAAATCCACAGAAATATGAACAGCAATATCTACAGAAATATGGTAACAGTGCACAGTAGAGCAGTTGCTGTTTGAGTAAAAATAATATGTCCAAAGGCAGCTAAAATAACCTGTTTTAATTTATGTACAGCATTTTACTTGTGTGGCATGAGAGAACAGTAGCTCAGCCAAGCTGCTGTACTTAGCAAATAGTTGTTTAGGTGCTTACCAAAGTCCCACAAATAAGTTGCAGCAGAATACAAAGCCCTTCCAAGTGTAGTAAATGCAGTTTAAATGCTGAGTACAAGTGAAACGCTGTTAAGATCAGTAAATTAGGGACGTACACACCACTGAGATGGAGCCAGAGACTATTAGGAAGAGGAAAGAATGGCACAGAAACAAGAGAAAAAATTTAAATGACCGAGAGTATTATGAATGAGAGAAAGAGTGGGATGCAGGGGAAATGTAGTACATGCAGAATGGGATAGACAGGATTGTATAGGGGTGAGAGAAAGAGAGATTGAGATGCAGGGAAGAGTAGCATATGCAGATTGGGATAGACAGAAAGGTATAGGGGTATTCTGGGCCGGGAAATGGCAGTCACCACAAAAAACAATCATCAGATCAGGAGGGAAACAGTAAGGACCACACAGTAAGAGTCAGCAGGTAAGTAGAAGAGGTGGGGAGGTGTAGGCAGAGAGGGAAGAGATGTTATAGCGAGGTATACATAGGTATTCACAATAAGATAAAAAGAGTTAAAAGGAAACCAGAAGCAAAAAACAAAAGAGTATAGCTAACTAAGAGAGATGGCACTAGAGTAGTGACTAACTTTTTGATGGCAGAGAGAGAGAGAGAGAGACAAAGAGGCAAGGTTTTTAACAAAAGAGGTGAATGTTGGGGGGGGGGGTCTCAGTGATTTGCAGGTAGCCTTTACAGTAGACAGAGTAAGACCAATTTGTGGTATGAGTTTGGACCATACTTCAGTTTCAACTGGCTATGCAGTAGAGCACAGGAGTTATTCCAGGAGTTGGAGCAATACCTGTAAAGAAGGTAGAAGCAGTCTGGAAGGGAAGACACTTTGCTCTTAAAACTTTAGTTTAAACTGGCTGTGCAGTAGAGTTTGTGTAATCTTGCAGTTACACATTTGTATGGCTGTGTAGGACTTTTGTTAACCTAACCATATTCCCCATTGATTTACTGAGTGCTATCTACTGAAGCTTGATACTTAATATGGGTATTGCACTATATTTGTGAAATTTGCTGCTGCATTATTAGTTAATATGTAACAGTTGACTGGTGTCTGATTAGAGCACACATGCAGTGAATACAGGAATAATAAACACTTGTTTGAAAAGATTACTTATCACATTTTAAACTTTATTGATAATATTTCTTAAAAGTTGACGTTTAGACACATGAACAGCTGTGCAGGACTTTGGTTAACTTACCCATATACCATGTTCATTGACTGAGTGGAATATACTATATATATCTATGTCTATATATATATATATATATATATCTATATATATATATATATATATATATATATATATATACTATACACACACACACACACACACACATATATATATATATATATATATATGTGTGTCTGTGTGTGTATGTATATATATATATATATATATATATATATATATATATATATATAAAATATTCCAACTTAAAGACTCACAAAAATAGTAACAAAGCTGAACCAAAAAGTAAACAATAAAATGGCTTATAAAACAGCAAAATATCACACGCTTTATTAAACAGTAAAAAACAACTGATAAGCACTTTTGTTCAGATTGAACTTCATCATGCCAAGTTGTATAATCACATTAACAGGAGTTAAATAACCTAATTAAAAATCACATGACCAAAACCTCTTCAGTATTTTAACCCCTTCCATTTTACAACAATTTTAAAATTCTCTGTATCATTAATTCCTGGATAGACACATGCATTTAACCTGATTTGCCATCAATATTCTTTCCAGTCACGATCTTCCTGAGCATCCCACTTTGATCAGGTGAAAAAATTATGATTCTATCACTAAAAATTTGTAAAAAGTCTTCACTTTTGAATGACACAAAATCACATGCCTAGCTAAAGCATTAGCTGATTCTTGTTTCTCAACTGCCCTTAAATGCTCAAGCTAAGGAGTTACTATTGAAACTTGGCATTCACTTGCTAGATTTAGGACAGACCTTTGTATAACCTGAACTCTCATGCTTTTTACTGACATGTCAGTATATGCCTGTGACTTTGTCTGTATTTTACAGGAGTGTCCTGTCTAGAACGCTGCCCTTTTCAGGGCTCTTCCAGTTTGGAGTTCCACCATGAGCAGTTCACCTGGAAGTCTGTCTTGCAGGTGAAGGGTATGAAACTACCTGCACACATGAAAGTTGCATAATTTCCATAATGATCTGCATTGCCAGTTACATATCCATAATGATTCCCTCTGTTGGTCCTCCAGCCTTTGAGCTGAGAGGAAGCTATTATTTTTGTTCCGTTTTCCTTATTCTCCTATTCTGTTGTTCTGTCTTTGCAGGCTACATATTTCTGGAGGTGGGTCCTCAGGCACTGTATATTGTGGGTACTGGGGAGGGGCTTGACTAGCTTGAGAAAGTTTTGAGTCAGGGTGAGTAAATGCCTGCCAATTTTAATCCTAAAGGTGAAGTACATGAAGTTGCCATCACAAGTATGTCATTACAGTGAGTATGAAACATGTGTGTGTGTGTGTGTGTTTCTGGATGCATAGGGTGCACTAATAATCAACCATACTTGTATATCTATTTACTTGGTTATTTACTCATGTTTTTAACAAGGATAGGCCAAATGTGCCAAACAAGGCCACTTTTCAGTGGCATCCTAGGAGAAAAGCGCTAACAAATATAAATCAACAGTGTTATGTGGGCGGTGCAGTGGTGCAGCGGTTAACGCTGTCGCCACACAGCAAGAGGTTCTCCAGTTCGATTCTCAGCTGGGGTGCCGTCTGTGCGGTGTTTGCATGTTCTCCCTGCGTTTGCGTGGGTTTCCTCCGTGTACTTCGGTTTCCTCCCACATTCTAAAGACATGCTTCTGGAGCATTTCTCCCCGGGCCTCCGCTAAAAACAGGATCTGTGGAACCTAGTTTGACTTTCCCGGTCAACAAATGTTAAATAAATAAAAATTTAAAAAAAATTAAAAGTTATGGCAGTGTCAAAATTGTTTCTTACAGAGATGCCTGAAAAATGTATAATGAATCTTTGCAGTAGTCATATTTATGATGCACATAGGTTTATAGTTGTGTACTAGGCTAATGGCCCTGGAGCCTTTACAAGCCTAGCCCATAGGATTACCCTGGCATCGTGCCACCCTACCTTAGTTCCCAGTGCCTCTGTCAAGTCGAACCACTGGAGTGATCCTCGGGGTGAATTTTCTATTTCCCATCCACTCATCAAGATTTCTGTTGAAGAAGGCTAGTGATGCGCTCCGCTTGACATATATGGGAATTCTATTCCATTGCATGGGCAGTCTCTGGCTAATAAACCTGTCCCTCCTTCTTGTTCTGTTGATTGTGGTAATGAGGTTGAGGTCTCTGGACCATGTAGTGCAGATGGATTGGGATTTCTTTAGATGTAGCATTTCTAATGTAGCTGGGTTAGACATGGCTTTGTAAGTCAGGCAGAGATCGCCTCTAAGTAGGCGATACGAGACAGAGAATAGTTAGAGTGTTTTGAGGCTGTCCATATAGGGCAAGTGTTTAAGGCCTATGATCCTCTTTGTGAGGTATTTTTGCGGCATCTCCAGTTGTTGTAGGTGTCTAGTGAGGTACATGCCAAATGGAGCATTGTCAAAAGATTTTAACACTTTTAACATATACTGGAAGAATCATGCAGATAAAAATAAGCAAAAAAGGTTTATTTTACATGCATGGAGACATGCTACAAAGTACATGGTATGTCAGCAGTCTAAATTCTGTACACTTCACATGGGTTTTTATACCCTTCCCTTCACGTACACAGTGGCTGGTTACTAGACAAGGAATTTCACTCAAGGCTATAAATTCACATCCTGGAGCCTTAGATGGTCAGAGGTCAGGCACAAGATAAGCTTGTGCCTGGATCAAGGTATCATCTGTGCATTCCTCTTTGGTCAGCAAATCCTTTACAAAGAAAAACAACTTATTTTAGCTTATTTCTTTGCATGCAATGCAGTTTCACATTTTAACCCTTACTATACATGATACAAAGATGTTGAACACAAAGATTCTTACTACAGGCATTGTACTCGATGATTGCTAATGAGGGAGGAGTAGAGGGAGACAGTGACCTCTTTCTTCATGGATGCAAGACCACAAAGATTCTTACTACATTTCCCCCCTAACAACACTTTGTATCATCGGTAATACATTTTATTCATACAGTTTTTCGCATGACTCGTGTTCTGTATATTCAGAATAATAAGCTTTAGTTGCATTGGCAGACAATACATTTGATATTATCATTCGGATGCAAGGAATGCAGCAACAACCCAACAGTAGGAATATAATGGCACCAACACATATAGCAATTAAGACATTCATAAGTACTGTTCCCCAATTTCCAAACCAATTTTGGAAAAAGTCAGTTAATGGATTCTGTCCTGGTTTTGTAAGTTCAGAAACTTGTTGTAGGATCTCTAGATGACTGTCAATATCATGTTCATTATCTGGGATGAACGAACAACACTTTTCCTGGATAAGAGCACAAGTACCTCCTTTCGCCGCTAGGGTGAAATCGAGCGCCATACGATTCTGCAACACTACAGTCCTCATTGCAGTTAACTCATCCGTCACCAATTCTAGCGCAGAAAAAGTTGCATTGCTCAGAGTTTCTAACAATTTTGACAGTTTTCTGAGCTCCCAAATGGATTTTACTGTCCCATAAGCTGGAAGAATACCAGCCCAGGAAATAACATCATCGCCCAAGTCCATGTGTGATAGCCCCTTGCTGCTACTATGAGCCAAATCGTGGTGATAGATCCAGGATGCATCAACGTTACCTACGGGATTAACAGGTTTATTAACAGCACGCATTTCGTATTTTACCTTGGGGAAGAGAAAATGTATGTCTTATAGCTGGTGCTAAATAACCCAAAAAGCAACTGCCTGACCAATTCCTCGGTAACCATTTGTATGCTTTTCTACCACAGATAAAATAACAATCATTTACTTTAAGTGTAATATTGACTGGAACAGAGTGATTTCCTTTATCTTGCAGCCCTTTAAACAAAAGATCATACACAGATAACATTTTTTCAAAGAAACTTGTGTCATTAACAAGCCCTGTACTATTAACAAGCACTCTTACAGGCTTGAAACTCATTGCACAGTGCCCATCTATTGTACAGTTATGAATTATTGTTACATTACACTGACTCCATCCAACCTTAATCTTGCCGAGTCTTAGAAAACATACAGTTCCATTCTGGCGACCCATGAGGGGTAATGCTATTTTGTCCTTTAAGGCTACATTTGAAGTTTCAAATAGTAAATTAGTCCATGTATCATTTGCCCCCAAAGGGACTGTACCTAACATTAGACCACCATGTACAGTAGGGATAGCCGTGCATATCCAACAATTTGAAACATTAAAAGACAGGGCATATGCATATTTAATAGCTTGGTACGTATTAAAAGGCGGATGCCAAGCCGTATTCTCGTCTCTCTTTACTTGGCTAGTCTTGTTTGAGAATAAAAACGGCCAAAACAGAAAAGTAACAATCACACTTATTAACAACAAAATTATTTTGGAATGCTTTTGTGGGAAGGGCTGCTCCCTTCCGGTATTTCTCTGCATTGCTACAATAGTCAGATATTCATACAAAACAAGATTACTAATAATCAGTGTTCCTCAGGGGAACTCAAGCTTTTGTCCAGTTCAAACTGTTTTACCAGTTTACAGTGTGTCAGATGGATCCACGATGTTCTTTCCTTTATTCGGATTGCTGTAGGTGTTGCAATCAAAACCTGGTATGGACCTTCCCACTTTGGCGAGGCCCAGGTTTTCCTCTTGACAATTTTAATCCAAACCCAGTTTCCGGGTTTCACTTCCAGGATCCTGTTGTTCTTCTGATCTGAAAAGCAATCATTCGTTAAAGAGGTGTTAGTTTTGGTCAGCAATTTCCTCATGTAATCTGCTATCTCTTCACCCCCCTCACGTTCCGCAGGCAAAAGATTTTGCCACTGTGGGACGTAATAAGGTCTCCCATGTAATAGTTCAAATGGTGTGACCCCTTTTGAGGTGGGAGTGGTACGCATGGACAGGAGTGCCAGAGGTAAGCAGTTTATCCAAGACTGATGTGTCTCTGCCATGAGTTTACGTAACTTGCCTTTGAGAATGCCATTATGGCATTCAACCAACCCTGCTGACTGTGGGTGGTAGGCACAGTGATGTTTTAACTTGATTTGAAAAACGGCGGCCAGCTTTTGAATAACTTGGTTCACGAAATGTGTGCCATTATCAGAATAGATACGTGTAGGTAGTCCAAAATGAGGGATAATGTTATTTGTAAGGGCCTTGGCTAC